>NC_064303.1:37607771-37748740 GCF_023373825.1 Bactrocera dorsalis | reverse complement strand
CGAAATTCGGCATAATTATTCCCCATTGGTTCGCTTCAATCTCCGAAGAAATAATTCACATCGAACCACTAAAGAATATAGTTTTCGTTACAAACTGACAGCTCCAAATCAGAATAAACATATTTTTATATCCTTTAAACCAGTGTTTCCCAAAGTGGGCGATAACGCCACCTTGTGGGCGCTGGAGGTTCAAGGGGGGCGGTAAGAGACCCAGAAAGAAAATGGGGGCGTTGTGTAGAGGCCTGGGGGGTTATTTGTAATTTTTTTTTTGTTCTTGTGAACATCAACTAAAATGAATTAAAAGATTGCTCAAACTCGGTTCTATATTTCTCTCC
Organism: Bactrocera dorsalis; assembly: GCF_023373825.1. Classification (NCBI taxonomy): domain Eukaryota; kingdom Metazoa; phylum Arthropoda; class Insecta; order Diptera; family Tephritidae; genus Bactrocera; species Bactrocera dorsalis. The sequence continues at coordinate 37,748,405 of NC_064303.1, read as the reverse complement.
GCATCGTTCATATGTCCTATTTTATTGAATATAGAAAAAAATTAAAATCATGTCAATCGGTCGCTCCGTTTCATATGCCAGGATGGAATTTAATAGAATACTAACTGTCAAACGTATTGCTATTGCCATTGCCAAATCTGTATGTAGGCATTCACAATCAAAAAAAAATTTTTTGTTTTTTTTGATTGGTACTCGGAAAAATGGGTTCCTAGAGACCTCTGAGAAAAGCCTCTCCAAATATGAGTTTTTAATTGTACGGGAAGGTCCCTCCGCCTAACGGTTTTCTATTTTTTCTTATTATCAGATAGAAAAATTTATATCTCGCTTCCAACTACTTGAAAAAATATATTGTTAATTAGGTTTTGTAGGAAATTGAATGCTCTAAAATATGGTCTCTCCATGATTTTTTCGTAAACCCAACCGTTTAAAAGATATTAACAGTTAAAGTTTGATTATTTTTGGTACAATTTTTTATTTCTTATTAATTTTATAACTCAATGAAAAAAAATTGTTATGAATAGGTTTTTGGAGAGGCTTTCTTAGAGGTGTCTAGGAACCTATTTTTAAGAGTACCAACCGAAAACCGAAACCGAAAAAAATTTTTTTTTTTTGATCCACCCTAATATGCATTGATGTTTGACGATGAATATCTCGTAAACGCTTAACTTAATCGAAAAATCATAGTAGACCATTTTTATAGAGCAGTAAATTTCCTACGAAACCGTGTGTTTCATCATTCATAATAATTTTTTTTCATTGAGTTATAAAATTAATAAGAAATAAAGAATTTTTCCAAAAAATAGTCAAATTTCAACCGTTAAAATCTTTTAAACGGTTAGGTTTACGAAAAAAATCATAAGAAACCATATTTTAGAGCATTCAATTTCCTTCAAAACCTAATTAACAATATATTTTTTCAAGTAGTTGGAAGCGAGATATAAATTTTTCTATCTGATAATAAGAAAAAATAGAAAACCGTTAGGCGGAGGACCTTCCCGTTACAATTAAAAACTCATATTTGGAGAGGCTTTCTTAGAGGTGTCTAGGAACCCATTTTTCCGAGTACCAATTAAAAAAAACAAAAAATTTTTTTTTTGAATACCCTAATGTAGGCATTTGCTATCATAATATCTCATATGCGCAAAGGTGTAGGGTAGGTAGGTCCGAGCAGATGTAGCGCATGCTTTGAGCTCTTGAAAAATTTATTTTATCACTTGCGAAATGTCGTTGGGTAGGTAGCTGATGTAGCGCACGTTTTGAGCTTTTGAACTCCTTAAATCTTTTATGTGGAAAATAAAAAAAGGATCTTTATCCTTTCTTACAAATGTATTTCTGGGGAAAATAAGAAAAGGAGAAAGATCCTTTTTTACCAATGTATTTCTAGGAAAATGAAATCCCACAAACCAACCCTCGCCTTTGTGTCTTCTACGAGTATGTCTAAAACATTTTCGAATGAAGGCTTCAAGACTGCAAGCCTTCAAGACTGCAAGATGTCCTTGGTGTATATTGCGTTATTCATAGACAACATTTAGTTGCTAGAAACTTAAGTGAAAAACTATTTCAATCACAGCAATATGTCATCAAAGCAGTCAATAAAATCCTCAACAGCTCTTTGAATGATAGATTATTTCATCAGCTTTGTGTTACTAATGACGCGGATTTCAATCGTTTGTTGTTTCATACTGAAGTTCGTTGGCTATCAAGAAGCAATTGTCTGACTCGATTCTACAACCTGTTTGACTCCTTATACTCGTAGAGTTCTCAGAAACTTAAGATACAGAATTTCAAGACAAACTCATAACATCAAAGAATGATATAGCTTACATGACATACCTGTATAAATTGTTCATCGACATGACTCTCCAACTGCAAGGCAATAAACTAAATTTAATTAAAACAAAACTGCTTCTACACAAAAAAAAATCTGGGCAGAAGGGAGTTTCACAATTCCCGAATTTATCAATATCATGCAGTAACGACGAATTGTTTGCCTACTGCCAACATTTGGAAAACCTCCACATTGACTTCACCGAACGATACCAGGACATTTTGAACTTGGAAATACCAGACTGGGTATTGGATCCGTGTTCAAATGTCTACACAGCAATGTCACCTCAGCTGGAAGAAGAACTTGTAGAATTGACAACAAACGAGGAAATAAAAATCAAGTCCAAAAATGGTTACCACGAATTTTGGCTACAAAAAACCGATCTCGCAATTGTACCCTGGATTGTGGTCAATCGTTCAACGATTCTTGATAGCATTCCCATCGTTATATTTGTGTAAACGTGGATTTAGTGCTGTGACAACACTGCTTACTAAAAATAGAAATCGTTTGCTTGTTACCGAACGTGGCGACTTGCGACTGTTCTTGAGTAAATTGGAACCTGATATTAACAAACTTAATTAACAGCATCAGATTCATCCTTCACAGTAGTTTTTATATATGGATCGATTATTTCAGTTTTATTTTTAATAAAAGAGTCTCTGTTTTAATACTATAAAGTTGTGTTTTCAATAATCATTCGTTCAATTCCGTTTAGAATTCTCCGTTAATCTTACATATATAGGTCACAATAATAATTTGAAGTTATAGTGGTTTCTAAATAGGTGAAAAAATGGGGGCGCTAAAAAATATTTATTCTCAAAGTGGGCGGTAGACAAAATAGGTTTGGGAACCACTGCTTTAAACAATAAAAAATGTAGCTGTGAAATATATTATCGGTTCGGTGCAGGCAAAGTTAAAGTTATCTTGTTTTAAATATTTAAAATACCGATATATTGAAAAAATTGTGATTTTTTCCAAATAAAAATTATATTGATAAAGCTTTTCGCTACAGTCAAGTAAATATGCATTAAGTAATGAAATATTTTCCCTGCTGAACTAATTTTATTGTTGTGAGGAGGAATGTGAAATATTAACCCTCTAACAGTAAGACCGCCCAGAGGCGGCCTTTAATAAATAGTCCCAAACTCATAAGAAATTATATTTTTGTCTACAAACTGTTGTAAGAACCGGTGAATAATACATCAACTCATATTTCCTTAATGTCAACAAATCTTTTGTGACGTTTCGTTTTTTTTTTGTTATCGTCAGTTGAATGCAGAAATTCAGTGTTAATGTGCAATTAATTCGAACGCCGATTTTAAAATTTTCAAAGTTAAAATAAAAGTGTTTTATCGAAATATTCATACCGAAGAATTTTTTTTGATTAAGTAAGTTAATTTATTTTATGTTAATATAATTTTTAACAAAAAATAAAAGTATTTCGAGTTTTAAGAACACAAACACGAAGACCGTCTCAGGGCGGTATTGCCTGTTAACGCGAAACTTGTCCTTAGGTATTTCTTTGCTTGAAAATATTTTTTTAATTTTATGTTTTTTTAAATGGAGCATCGAAATTACAGGAAATTTAATCTGAGTAGACTTAGTAATGAAGAGCTGCTCCATTTAATAGAATCAGTTGAAATAGGCGAGGATGATTGTAATTTTAACAGTGGCGATTAATTGGACGACCGCGATTATATGCTATTTCAGCGTATATTCGGAAAATGATTGAAGCAACTGATTCATTTATACAAACCACAGATATGCCTATGAATATAAGTTTAATTGATGATATACGTGTAGGATCATCAACGATTATTAAAATACCTGAAGCATCTTTCTCTACCGCAGCAAGGTCATTGACAGCAATATATTTAAAAAAGAGACCACGATATCCATTACCAACCTGGAAACTACTGGTCCCTTAGTCATTCTCTCTTCTCGTTGTTTTACAGGTTCAGATTTTTGGTTTTTATTCAAAATTTGCGCTTGATGTGAACGTAGTGGCTTTTCGCAGCAACTCACGCTTACCTCCACGTATCACAAAGCTTGACACACCTATGGAAATTGATTGAGAGGATTGAAAAAGGTAAAACGGGATATGATTCGATATGGTATCCGAAAATTGTCAGATGAACCTAACAAACGGTTCGATTCTGTTCCAAAGCTTGCTCGCCTTTGCGTCGATGAGAAAATATGTAGCACAAAATTAAACCTTCATCTTTGGCAGTATATGTCAAATAAGCCACACACGTGGAGAATAAAATTGTTCATCTTGTGTGATTCTACTGGATTTGCGCATCGCTTCCAAGTCTATAATGGCGCTGGCGATAACATCATTTTACAAGGTCTGCCGAATCTTGAAATTATTGCAAATGTCGTTATGACTATCACAAATAATACCTGATTTTGCTCAGCACATCTTATATTTCGACAATTCCTATATATAGTTACCTTTGTTGGTATATATACGTGCAAGGGGCATCTACAGCTTGGGCACGATACGAGCGAACCGAATACCAAAATGGAAGTTTTCGTTGGATAAGGATGTAAAGAACGAAAAAAGAGGCTACTCAATTGAGAACGTGGGTACTGCATATGATGTTGATATTAACACGGTTTTGTGGAAACACAACAAGACAGTTAGATTGGCATCAACTTACGTTGGCATTCAGCCATTTAAAAGAAAAAATGAAAAGGAGCAATCGGCCAAAGTTGCAAGCTACGATCGAAAAAACAGCATGCTGAAATAGACGGATGGACTTATGGGTCGTTACCGTATCCTCACAAAAACTCGAAATCCGTTGGCATGGTTTTTTACTATTTCGTAGATATAGTTGGGACAAATTGCAACAACAATCTATCAGCACAAGATAACAAGCTGTTAAAGTTGCTTGAGTTCCGTGAAGAAACTGCTGCCGGTCTTGTCGCTTTCAAACTCAATCGTCCTGCTGATCGGCCAAGTTTCACACAATCAACACCCGTAGGAAAGAAACTAAATGTAGGCAAAAGAGCAGAACATCCAGTCCCGCATGTCTGCTTTAATCAAAATGGTCACTTTCCCATTTGTTTCCCTAAAGATTATAGAAAAAAAAATGTAAATTATGCTTAAGTTCAGAAACGCAGAGTTTTTGTTCCAAATATAAACCAAATTAATGCCACTCAACTACGTAAAACGGTTTTTTTGACAATTGGCATTTGAATTCCCCTAGTTATTGAAATTCTTCTTTTGTTTTTCTTTTTTTCTTTTCTTTTGAAATAAAATTAATTTTTAATTGTAACCACACCTATTTCTTTATTTTGACCTAAACCGGCAAGGCTGCCTTGAGGCGGGCTTCCGATTATTCTCACCTGTGAGCCCAAAAAAAAAATTTAAAAAAAAATTATATCATCGTATTTTTGAGGTTTATGGAGCCTAATTGCCCTAAAAAAAACGTCCCAATCTTTTCTGTCCACGATTTTAGTTTTGCCTGTTAAAGGGTTAATATTTTTTTAAACAAATTACTCTCAATCTATTTATTTAAAAGTATTATTTTCTTTTAAGAAATTTTAAAAGTATTTCTTTTTTAATAATATTTATATCCTATAAATTTACTTAAGGGGGTATTCTAGTCTAGAAGCATGAATTTCAGGTAAATTTTAAAGTGTAGTAAAAAAAGACAATTACTATTTTTAGTATCCATTTTTTTATTAGTTATTTGTTAATTTTAAAAAAGTAGAGAAAAAAATTAAAAACTAAAAAAAGTAAAAAATTTCAAAAACTATGAGCTGACGAAGTGGGGGGTCTCTAAAAATTTCCACGTGACCATACCCATGATTTCAACCCTCCTATTTATTTGAAACCAAAAAGACTGGACTATTTCGAATTTTTTTAAAAATAATAAAAATAACAAGTAAGGAAGGGCTAAGTTCGGGTGTCACCGAACATTTTATACTCTCGCATAATAAAGTGATAATCGAGATTTCATTATCCGTCATTTACATTTTTCTTTATTTTGCTGTAAAATTAATTTGATTAGTACTTCCTGAGATATGGTTTTTGGTCCATAAGTGGGCGACGCCACGCCCATTTCCAATTTTTAAAAAAAGCGTAGCTGCAGCTTCCTTCTGCCATTTCTTCCGTAAAATTTAGTGTTTCTGACGTTTTTTTTAGTCGGTTAACGCACTTTTAGTGATTTTCAACATAACCTTTGTATGGGAGGTGGGCGTGGTTATTATCCGATTTCTTCCATTTTTGAACTGTATATGGAAATGCTTAAAGAAAACGATTCTGTAGAGTTTGGTTGACATAAGCTATAGTAGTTTCCGAGATATATACAAAAAACTTAGTAGGGGGCGGGGCCACGGACGGACAGACAGACATCCGGATTTCAACTCTACTCGTCACCCTGATCACTTTGGTATATATAACCCTATATCTGACTACTATAATACTCTCCTTAGCAACTTTGTTGCGAGAGTATAAAAATTTGAGGATGGGACTAGTTCCAACTATAGACAAGCCTATAAAGAAGACTCTATAAAAATTTCACGTAAATCGGTCCAGTAGAACCTGAGAAATCGTGGGTATCGTTCCGAAAAAGTCAGTTTTGAGGAAAACGCGTTAAAAGTTTCGTGTTTCGGCTGAACCAGTTTGGATGCCGGGTCAGAAAAATTCCTATATCTCCGAAAATAATTTGAATTTTGAAAAATCCTCTTGTGCACATATTCTTGAATAGTTAAACTTTGAAAATATAAAAACAAAGCTTCGACTTTTTTAAATTTTTAGACTAAAATACCCCCTTAATAAAGATTGGTATCTTCGTACTCCCTTTCTATATCTTTCTTGTCTCTCCTCTATTTTTATTACAGACATTCTGCACACAACGAAATTAACGGCGATAGCACCGACAGTAGCTCTAAATACCGTGACAGTGGTGGTTGTTTTTGTATTTCGCAAACGTGTGTATAGGGTGGATTGGTAGTCATGTGTATAGGATGGAGCCATGTGTATAAGTTCACGCAAATGAGGAAAGTTCTCTGATCCCCATTCACTTGAAAGTGGTCAGAAACGATTCTTTCATACAGCTCAAGCAGCTCATGACTTTCGGTCTTAGACCAAGTATCCTCTGGGTAGCTTTGAAGGCGTTCTAAAGTGAGAAGGCGAAAGATCCCCTCCAAAAGGTTGTGCGGTGGGTTTGGAACCCGCAACGTAAAAACACTAACAGAGAAAAAGCGTAAATAGCCTCGGATGAGAGAACTGCCTTTTGATGACGACCATGGCAAACGAAATAAAGGACTATGATTTAAGGGCATGCACCTGGAATGTCCGGTCCCTTAATTGCGAACGTACCGCTGCCCAGCTGGTAGATGTTCTCGTTAGAGTGAAAACTGACATCTTCGCTGTCCAAAAAAGGACTGAGGCGAGAAGGTTGTGGCATTTACTATATTTGCTATATAAAAGAGCGCAAATTTGGTGTGGTATTCGTGGTGGGAGAGAGACTCCGTCACCGAGTACTGGAATTCACCCCAGTTGGTGAACATCTAGCCACAATCCGCATCAAAGCGAAGTTCTTATACACATCGATGATTTGCGTCCACACCCCGAGGGAAGAGAAGGACAATGTGACCAAAAATGCTTTCTATGAGCACTTGAAGCGCGCTCATGAGAGCTGCCCCCGCCACGAAACATCCCAAAATGGATCGAGACTGATCAACTTCGCCAGGGCCCGAAATATGGTTATCTGTAGTTCTAGATTCCAGTATAAGAAATTCATCAATCCACCAGGCTGTCTCCGGATCGAAAATCAACAAACCAGATCGATCATGTTGTGTTAGACGGAAGACACGTCTCCATTGTTTTAGATGTGCATGCGCTCCAAGGTCCTAACATCGACGTCAAGAAGCTGCAATCACAACAGACAACAGAACGATTCAACAACTCGGCATGAAATAACTGTAGGACGGCATCTCACAGCTGTAACCGAAACTATTGGTTTTCGGAAAATGCAGAAGAACAGCTGGTACGATAGGGTATGCCGTGTCGCTGTGGAGAGAAAACAGACTGCCTAACTCGCAACGTTACGATTGACCACAACACGTGCTAGATGGGAGTTGAAGAGGAAGCGAGACGCATTTGTAGACAGAGAGAGGCCGAAATGCGTGAGTATGAAGAGCTTGACAAGCTTAGCGAAAGGGGTAATGCTCGAAAATTCTACGAACAGAGACGAAACACTTTCCAGCCTGCTGAATCGCAGTGAAAGTATAACGCCAGGGAAGAAGAAGTGTATAAATACAATAAACCTAAACATATGTATAAATGTACACAAATAAATACTTAAACACAATTATTTTTTTTATATTTAAGTTAATTTTGCTCGCTCAAAACTACTCGCCAGTCCTCCTCCTCACAATAAGCCATATGATAAAATTGTATCTATAGCTTTGAACTTCCTTATCTGCATACTTAAACAGTTGTAAAGTAAAAGCATTTATAGTATTTATGTTCCACTTAGCATCCATCTTTTCATTCTGCCTTCCCTTACTTTACCTGTGAAATCCACCCAACAGTTTAATGCATCCACTTGCCTTATTTATTATTCCATAACATTGCTACCTTTGCTGCTGAAATTTGAAAATGTTTACTCAATAAAATAATAGCGTTTGCATTAAAAAAGAAATAAATCACTTAGTGAACAACGTCTTATAAATTTTTAATTAAATATTTTTAAAGTAGAGCACAAAATGTATAAATAGATGTCTCATTGACCATAAATTCACTTATGCATTCCATCTGATAAGTATTGATCTGTATTGCTCGAGAGCTAAATCAAGTATGAATATTTATTGGAAATATTATATAGTATAGTTTCTTAAGTAATAGAGAAAACTTTGAGTCTGTAAAGCTCTGTCAGGAAACTAAATTAAGTCTTGCAGGTAATTTCCTTCGCAATGGAAATGTACTGCGACAATTTTAGGCCGATATCCGACTAGTTATTATATCGAAGGAATTCAAACTATTTTTTTGCGCAAACTTTAATCTCTGCTAGAAGATGAACAACTTATTCCGAACCAAAAGTTTGGCTTCGATGGATGCATAGAACACTTTAGTTACCACCAATAAGTGCAAGCTCAGAATATCTGTAGCGACGATTGTTAAGAGGCATAATTGGACATCCCACATGAAAATGAAGGGAAACCAGCCAGGATTACGGTATATAACGTCAATAATTTAAGCATTTTAGGAAAAAGTTATTCCCTTTTTTCTTAGCGAAAAACGACGTTCTCCATGGATACCCACACTTAAATAAAAACATATGAAGACTTAAAATTATAAGAATTTACCTCTGTCCGATTAAGAGACAATGGTCTAATGGCCTAGACTTAAGAGTTTCTACACACAATATCCTCCCATTCGGATTGAAATGATCTCAAATTTTGAATATTGCTTTATTTGTATTTCTATAAAAAGGCACTAAATGCTTGTTGCTTTCGAATTCATATATTCCACATACTTTTCTAAGAAAAAAGTACAATCTTTATCTTTATATATATAAATCTTCTGACCGTGTGTTTGCATTTGAACTGCTCCTAAACGGATAGACCGATTTTGATGAAATTTTGTGTGTATGTCCAAGGAGATTCGAGAATGGTTTATATTTGAAATTTGGTCCACTGAAAATGTTTTTTAAATTATTTTTTCATTTTTAATCAATCTTTATATATATAAATCTTCTGACCGTGTGTTTGCATTTGAAGCGGATAGACCGATTATGATGAAATTTTCTGTGTATGTTCAAGGAGATTCGAGAATGGTTTAGATTTACAATTTGGTTCACTGGAAAATGTTTTTTAAATTATTTTTTCATTTTTAATCAATTGTTAATTTTGGAATGTTTGGCCGATAGATGGCGCTACCATCACAGTATCCAATATTCAAACCTTAAATTGACGTAAATGTGCATTAAACAAAACGATGCCAAAGTAAAAGGCGACATCTGTAGATCAAGTTTTTATATTGAGGACAAAGTTCGTTCTTAAGTAATAAATTGGGTGATTCAATACAACTATGGGTAGCTATAACATTTTTTTCATACCTGCTAACTATTGGAAGGGGTATCTTGACAGGCAATTTAAAATCGCAAAAGGTCTGGCATAAAAAAATAGCGGCATAACTGAAGTGTTGATAAAAAATTTGAGATATACAGAAATCTTTTCGAAGCATTGCACAGAGCAATACAATATTTAAACGTGAACGATGAATACATATATGCGTACAATTTCAAACTGATCCTTCCTGAAAAATAATAAAATTGCTAAATATTGGGAATGGTAGAATAGAACTGCAATCAAATACACAATGCAACGAATTAAAACCGGCTCATTTATCATTCGATGAATAATATACCAGGGGCATCCCAAAAGGCTGATGCCATACACTTGCCAGCCGATTTTTTTGTCTTTTCACGCTTGAGAACCGTTTCTTAATATGCAGTCCACTAGGCTGACAATCGATTGGACTCGATTGATTTCACTGACACACAGCGCAAATTCAATAGTATTTTTACCCCAAAAACCAATTCTTTCTTAACCACGAAATTCTTTATGATTCATTTTTTTGTAAACTAACACAAGTTGCTTCACCAAAAATGCGATTATTCCTTAAATAATATTTATAATCTAACTAATAGAAATCATATCATTATTAAAAATAAAAATCCAAAATCTTCAAAATTTTTGAACTCGCCTCCAAACGGCTCATGACGCCATACTGGAATCTGACGATTCAGACTTGCCACATAATTTTAAGTCATCGGCTTACCATATTTACGAAAACTGCTTAGACCAATACGAAGAAACAAAAGCTATGATCGCCGATCAACTAAAGCTAATAAAAGCAATTGCACCTATTCCACATCTGAGAGTAGAGCTGCTACAAATCCACAGTTAAAAAGCAAGTTCAGGCATCCACCTTGAGGTTCCCGCACAGAAACATTCTATGGAGGTTATGAAGAGCGACCGCCCTTCCGGGACATGTTCACAGCCGTCTATATCAACCATCCAAAATTATCAAATGCACAAAAATTGTATCACCTCCGATACAAAACAAATGATCAAGCAGCCGTAATAGTCAAACGGTTCGCATTAAATGACGATAATTTCAATTTGGCTTGGGAAGCTCTAAAAACTAGAATACGACTCTTATGAACTTGCTAAAATTAAGAAAGAAAGAAGTGTAGAATTCATCAAACTAGAATCCTATATTTCAAATTGTTTATCAGTTCTATCGACACTAAATATTCCGACACACAACTGGGATCCTATTCTGGTAAACATATGTACTGCAGCATTACCAGAAAATTCGTTACTATTGTGGGAGCAATCACTCACATCAAGAAAAAGATGCCCAACGTGGCAACAAATGAAAGATTTTCTGACTACCCAATATGAAATTGCGGAAAGGGTAGAAGAAAAAATAATCAAAACTAAGACCATTAAAAACACCAAAACCGAAGCTTCAATAGACCCCAAGTTAAGAGAAACAAAAATTTAAACAAAACAAAAACGTAACACGTAACCTTAAAAGTTAGCGAACGAAATAATTTTGTCAGGTCAAAAGGACTTTGCACAAATGGTCTGTCACATGCGCATACATATACAAATTGCAAAGCAAATTTAATTGCTTACATTGTCACAAAAGACACCATTCAACGCTTCATTACAGCAGATATCCTAACTCACTCCAAAGAAGCGCGAAAAGAACCATGGGTTTAATTGCAAAAGCAAACCCTGAAATCCACAATTCTATAAATTGCCAAGAAACACCATGTTGCTCAAAGGCACAACAAGTTCAAACGTTGCACAGAGAAACACAAAGTGGACTAGCTACAGAACCAGTTACCACCATACCAACTCAAATTGAGGACAAATATCTTAATTCACAATTAAGGAAATTTCAAAAGTTAACAAAACGTCCCCACATGACAGACAAAACTATAGAAGATCAGTATTGTGAGGACTTCTCTAAAGCCACAACTGCTCGATCAAATAATTGTCGGTACGTCGTAAACCAACCTTCTAGAATCTAGAGCCTCAATTTTCCAATACCCCACATAAAGGTAGAAAAACCGAAGTCAGAATTCAGTCTAACAATATTGAAAACTCAAATATATGTTACTTTTCGACCCCGCAGGATGGCTTTCGCCAACAATGACAAAAAGAAACAAATTTCGAAAAACAAATTCCTAAGCGGTTGTGCGCTACTACTTGCCGAATTAGTGCATACGCACTTAAATTTTACATATAATAAAAATAAATACAGTATTGCCCAATAATAGTTTATAGGACAAATCTAAAATAAGGTTAAGGATCCCTATGTTCCCAATGCAATACTGACGCACTTAGACCTACAAAAGGCAAAGGTCGCTTTTATCGCATATTCACAAGCGCTCCTGATATTGGTGATTATGGTAATCAGCTGTAAAAAGCTTCATATTATTTATGATTATTAACAAGAATCGAAGCCGCTCACTCACTGTACATTCGCAAGATTCCTCTCATTTAAAAGTCCTAACCTCAGGGAATGTTTTTAAAGGAGCACCCATTCTGGCCATACCTGAGCCAAACGTAGAGTCGCTGTCCTTAATAAGCCGATTATAAAAAAAATGCAACAATTTAAAATAACACAGAAAAAGCAAATAATAAATAATACACCGATAAGTGGTCAGTAAAATGAAATAAACCCGCAAAAAAAGTTTCTTCTCTTATGCACTTATCTGCATTTTAAAATTCATATTCAAATACATGTGATATATTTCAAACCAAACGCCGTTTTCCACACACATGAATAAATATTAGAATATTACGACGCCATTATTAAATACTTTTGCTATCAGATTGTATTCTGCGCCTCTGCTACTTCATCAGCTGTACGGCGTAATACGTGCAACAACATATGCGTGGAATGCTAGGAAAAAATATTCGCCTGGGGGGCCCACGATGTTTAAATGAGTTAAGCCTCCCCCCACTCAAACCGGGAAAAACCGGCGCACTCTAAGGAAACACTAGACAATACACCACATCAGATGACACCATACTCATACATCACGACGCAACACAACACCAACACAACTCACCAAACCTAAACAACAACCGCATCAACCAAAAGGATCGACATAATTACAGAATACACATTCGTTTAGACGCTGTCGCGGGAAGTTTTTAAAGTTTGAAAACTCAACTTTCTAAGTATGTGATGGTTATTTTTGGGAAACGAAAATTAGTTGGTGAAATTTCTGTTTGAAAGAAAAAACGAAAATTCCTATGTTAAATGTACGGGAACCTAAAAAAATATAGCGACCTCTTAAAGTTAAGCTACAACGCCTGGCTTGAGGGAGGAATTTTTGTTTGTCAGTCACTAACATTTAAGGGGGTAAGAGTTGAAAAACAAATTCAAAAAAATTTTTTGAAGCACCCTATTGTACACTGAGTTTTGCGGAAAAACCCCGTTATCAAACGCCAGTTATTTTAATTTTCAACATTTCTTGATGGTAGAGTGTGAAAAATTTACTTGAATTATTTATTAGCACGTTAAGTAAGAACGAAGAAAGTCCATTTGAATTGATAACGATGGTTTTGATATAAGCAGAAAGTAGATATTATTGTCTTTTTCGATAGTTTATATTTCCAAAAATGTACTGTGAAATCGGCAAGGTCGTAGATTGAATAGTTTATGGATGGCAGCGTTCTAAATAGCGACCGCTCGGAGGTGCAAAAATATACATATGAGAGAAACTTTAAACGTGTTTCTCTCGAAACGACACTTTTCAAACTTGCTGGCGTCATAACTCAGCGAGAAATTGACCTGTCGACTTCAAATTAAAACTGAGTATTTTTGAATACATTTACTATAGAATGACCTACGATCTTTTTGATTGGTAATTCTTCAACCATTTATTAAATTTGGCATAAAAAAACGACCATTTTTTACCTAAAAACGATTTTTTTTTTTCAAAATCATGCCATTTTGTTAATTTTTGATATTTTTCAAAAATTGTAAGTCATTGTATACGAAATATCTTAAAGTTTAATAAACTTTGAAAAATTTTGTGTTTCAGCTACTCATTCGCGCCAGCAGTTGGTGCACTTTTTTTTTAGAACTTCCGAAGACAGCCAATAACTCCGTTATTTTTCAACATTTATAAAAATAAAATATACCTTATTACGTTCAAATAAGTTCGAAATGTTTAATTACGTACTTTCACTTAAAAAAAAATCACGAAAATCGGCTAATTTTTCATGCGTCACACTAGTATAGCCCCCTAAAGATGCTTACCAAATAGAACTAACTGTCAAACATGGAAATATTATGACTTAAGTTACTGAATGACTGTAAAAACTCTGTGTCTTATAGCAAAAATGCATCACACCCGTCTAATTTTGTGAAAGGAGAGTTGGGGTAGCATTAATGGCGAACAATGAAGACTAAAAAAGTGAAGGAATAAGCAAAAGCAAGACACATCAGGAAGCTAAATATTTACTGTATATTTTACATAAATGACACCATCACCTCACTTTTCCGTTTACGTTAATTGCCATAATTAATAAAGGTCAAGCTATGCACAGCGGGTGAACGATGGAAAGGAAGGCAACGGGAAAAGGCTGTCTGCAGGCGTCACATGGGATTTTTGCACAACGTGAAGGGAGTATCCGGTAGGCAAGTTGTGCGTGCTTCCGGTTTTTTTGTAGTAGGAGGAAGCATCGAAATCCGGAGTGCGGGACTTCAATTTGCTAAACCAAACCTACTACCAACTCATATCTCTCCCACGGAACCAGATGATTAAGTATTACTTCATGTAGCTTCCGTGAATGTTTTTCTATTTGGTATAAGTTCCTGTTTTTTGGTTTTCTCTACAAACAGAGGCAGACTGCACTGTGTTAACAGGTTTATTGAGTAACTAGTGAGATGAATAGTATGTATAATAGGACTAATGTTTTGGTAAATTTGGGGAGACCAAAATTAATATTAAATTTCTATAGTGAGATCATTTAGGCATACTATATTAAGTTTATCATTGAAAGAGTGGTTGTATACCCAAATTTAAAACACATCTACGTTGGTGAGATAGATGAAATTAAATTTGTATGAATTACATACTTGTTGAACTTGCAAATATAATAAAACCAATGGAGAGCGAGACAGATTATGTGAAGATAAAAATAACAGTAGGAATACTTAACACTAAAAATGCCTTATATGTCGGCGCTTATGCAAGTGTGCGCCCGTACAGGCTGAAAGCTTAATATAATATCCACGGCTTTAATTGTCACTGTATACTTGAGTTGAAAAATATATATTTTTATATATGAGTATAAAAATTGTTAGTTATCATAACTGTTCGAGGAGTTGTAAACATGTACTGGTGGCTTATAAAAAAACATTGACACAACTAAGTTTTGGTGAAAATATATACAAAGTATATTGAATACAGATAAATCAAAAACTATAAATTTCGGTCACTGGAAACAAAGTCGCAATAAGCAATAAAAATATTTGGTTGCAAGAAACATGCCAACGCACAATAGATGACCTTTATGAAATAAAAAAGTTTAGAAGCCGCCCAAAATTGGTGAAATATGGAAATATCTTTGTTCAAAAATGAACATATACGTTGTTACCAAAAGACATTCAGTACGAATCAATATATTTAGTTTTATTATACTTAGGAATATTCAACATATTAGATAAGATATAAAACTGTGTAATTCTTACTATTTTAAAAACACATACAGTCACTAAAATTGAATAATTACTTTTTTCCTCGGCAATATGTTCAAATATATTGAGCAGGCTTATCTTCGCCAAAGCTGAGGCAGTACAAAGCAAATACATAAACAAACGCATAAGGATACATACATTTATATGAGGCACGTATACATTTATATGCAATACGTATGCACTCAACAATTAATAAACATATTTACTTAAGATAACATATTGACCTAAGATATGCATTTAGGAAATTGAATGCAACTTGAAAACAACCCCATATCGTGTAACAACGTGCTACATATATATGAATATACACACATAGACCTATATTAAGACAGTTAAGATAGTTTTTAAAATTGTATATAAATATGTGAAAACTCTAAATAAAATCAGACTAAAATAGTTCTGGTAGAATGAAACACTTCTCGTAGAATGAAATAGTTCTCAGCTTAAATAAGGTCTATATTTTCCCCCCACCAGTGATAAGGATCTAAAGAATCTTTTTTAAGTTTTTAACGTTTGATCTTACAAATCAAATAGTTTGATCTTACAAATCAAACAGTTTGATCTTACAAATCAAACAGTTTGATTATAATTCAAACATCTTACTTATATTTGTCAATATAGTGGTGACCAACCGAATGCGCTTTGCATAAACTCCATTCGCTTTGGCGGTTAAAAGATTACAGAAGCCTGACAAGGTTGGTTGTGTACTTCTTGCAGGTTTTGATTCGATACGTAAGGCTGCGTTGCGAACAAAACTATTCAGAGTTTTTCTTAGAATATAGAAGAATATTTCAATCAGAGGTCTCTGTTATAAGTCGATGCGTAGAGATAAACCTCCAATACAACTATCGCAAATTTATATAGTCATAATCAGCGATAGTCAAGAGGCAGTTAAAGCGGTCTCTGCGTACGGAATTAAATCGCTACTGGTGCTAGGGTGTATAAAACGGCTCATCAGTCGGTCAAATCGTAACCAAGGTCTTCTTCTCTACCAACATGGTAGGATCAGAACCTTTCTTTGCAGTTGATGGCCATACCATAAAGAAGATGCTCCACATAGATAAAAGAAACTTTGTACACTGGTCATTGCAAGGTCAGAAAGCTCTTATAATGGGTTGTCAAAAAAGTCTTGCGGTATTTTCGCTAGTTGGCGCTGAAAGCGCGTAGTTCTAGTTTTATTCGTCACATCGGGTTATGCTATACCTTTTGGGAAAGCTCATTTCACGCGCTAACACGTGTTTGATTGATTGTCGTTTCTTTTCAGTCGTTCGTGAGTTATAGCGTCGCAAACACGGAGCAAAATAAAGAGAAAATACGGCATATTTTACAGTACTACTACGATAAAGGCAAATATGCATCTCAAGCCGCCAATAAAATTTGTGCAGTTTATGGACCCGATACAGTTTCCAATTCCACCGCACAACGATGGTTTCAACGTTTTCGTTCTGGTGTAGAGGTGGTCGAAGATGCGCCACCGGAAGGCCTGTCGTCGAAAATTGCGATAAAATCGCTGAATTGGTCGAAAGAGACCGGTCATCAAACCGTTATAAACCATTTGAAGAAGCTTGGAGTCACTAAGAAGCTCGATGTATGAGTGCCACACGAATTGATTCAATAAAAATATCGCAAGACTTTTTTGACAACCTAATATATTATAACATGGGCTTCTTGTGCAAATTTTCGGTTCTGCGACATGCTACCTGATACTCAAGCACACCTGAACATAAGTCTCTATAAGCGAGAATACCCCTGGTTCCATATTTCCAAATAGGGATCACATGCCACCTACCAGTTTATTTTATCAATATGCTGGCCGTGGGTCGCGGTTCAATTTTTTAGTACCTATATTTTGTCCGACCATAAGTAGATAGGTTTTCGTAAAAGATGTTGTTTGAATGAAAGCGGTTAAGCGACCAAAAATGTTTAAATAACTTCTATGAACAAGATACGAGGTGTGTTCAAAAAGTATAGCGAATTTTGTGTTTTTTCAGAAATCATTTATTTATTCATGAATATCTATTTTGTCCCCTTCAAAGTAATCCCTATGAGATATTATACACTTGTGCCAACGGTTTTTCTAATCTTCGAAGAACTTCAAAAGATCATTTTTTTTTTCTTCTTCAGCTCCTCTTTCGATGCCGTCTTTATCTCGTCAAGAGAAGCGTAACGTCGTTCTTTCATGGGCCTCTTCAGTTTAAGGAACAAGAAAAAGTCACAGGGGGCCAGATCTGGGGAATAGGGTTCTGCGGCATCATTAGTGTGGTGATTTTGGCCAAAAAGTCGCCCACAAGCAACGATGTGTGACCCACGCCCCTGCAATCGAAGAAAAACTGTCAGTTACGATTCGCAATACTTTTTGATCACACCTCGTATCTTGTTCATAGAAGTTATTTAAACATTTTTAGTCGCGTAACCGCTTTCATTCAAACAACATCTTTTACGAAAACCTATCTACTTATGGTCGGACAAAATATAGGTACTGCCCGAAGTGCTAGGGCACAAGTATTAAATTTTGGACGAACCAATAACATTGAAATTCGTGCCGACCCTTTAAAAATATTTTTTAAATTTGGTTAGCAGATAATCGACCAATTCATACAGATTTTCACACAATAAACCAAAGGCCGAAAAATGCAACTTAAAATTTGAATAATACATATACATATGTATATTACATTTGGACAGGAGACAGTGGGACAGGTTCACGAATGCGAGTGCAATCTAGATAGAATCGATAATTTATAAAATATATAAATAGAAAGCAGGTCTCTTCTTCCAAAAAATGAAAACACAAGGTAAGAAAACAAGCTATAATTGATTGCTTACTATTGCTGTTTCTATTTTTTGTGCTAATCATTAACCACACATGCAATGTGTGCACTAACTAATATTAATAGATGAACGCTATAAGCGTTAGCACCCTTCATTTAGCACTAACTCTACGTACGAATACAAAAACCTATAAAAGTATTCAGAAAAAAGCGAATAAAAGAGTTATTTTTCTAACCACCCTAATTTACAGGGCATATGAGTAATATTTGAACGGAGATGTTGGACTTATGCTGCCAACTAAATGAAAGATGCTAACAATTAATGAACGACCAAATGTTTGGCAATTATTACTTTATTCCTCTAAATTCATTATTTGGGATAAATTTTGCGAAATAAAAGAAAGAATAGATTGGATAGCTTCAACTCGCGCTAACGTACGCATAGCGTTGCTGCGTTAGCACGTATGTAACGATGGTTAATACGGTACAACTGTTGTATTTTTACAGCACCGCTAACAACAACTGGGTAAATACAATAGCAGGGGCATCAAACTATGTATGCTTACGCCTGTTGCACGTACGCACATAGGTTTCTTCTTGTTTACATACATTCCCATTATTACCATGCGGATAAGAGAGCCGAATCGTTACAAAGTGCCTTAGAAGGAGTGGTCGGGGAAATGGAAACCCACAACGCCATGATTATGTGCAAGGATTTGGATGAAATAACTTCTCCAGAAAAGATTTGCGAAGCTTTGCAAAAAGAGTGCGGAATAAAAAATCTGGGAAAAATAAACATTAAGAGCATACGAAAGACCCGAAGCGGAACACAAATAGCTATCTTATGCTTGCGCGCCCAGGACGCCACGACTGCGCTCAAGGTATGAAAAATAAAGATCGGGTGGTCTGTATGTCGCCTCCGGGAATACTCCCCTATTCCCCGTTGCTTCAGGTGTTTCCATCTGGGGCACATGGCGCACAAATGTTGCAACCCTGTGGACAGGTCGTCTCTATGTACACGTTGTGGAGCCGGTGGACATGTAGCGAAGTCATGCACTAACGATCCAAGCTGCATGCTTTGCAGAGGAGCACACTCAGCCCTGAGTACTACGTGCCTAAATATCTGGAAATGGCGAAATCGTAAGGAAAATGAGGATAATACATTTAAATTTGAATCATTGCGCAGCAGCACAAGAACTACTAGAACAGACAGTATTTGAAGAAAAAATTAATGTCGCCTTACTAAGCGAGCAATACTCCCAGCGTTCGGAAAGCACCTGGACTACAGGCATATCTGGAAAGGCTGCAATATGGTCACACAACCATTTATGTCTCGCTCCGTAGGGCATAATTTTTTCACATGGGCAAATATACGTGGCATATATACTGTTAGCTGCTGTGCTCCTCCCAGCGCCTCAATTATTTTGAAGAATTCCTCCTGGAACTTGCTCTAGAAACCAGAGGCAAAGCTCCAATTATAATCGCAGGCGGCTTCAATGCGTAGTCGACCGCTTGGAGTAGTAGGCGCAGAAACCATCGTGGGTGTTTACTACTTGAATTCCTTCGCCAAACAAAACTTACGATCCTGAATAGCGGAACGCAAAATACATTTTAAAAAGGAAACAAAGGCTCCATAATCGATCTCATGTTCGCCAACGACGCCCTTAGTAGGACATTAAGTGGGCGTTGTCGGACATATTTACAAATTGTGACCACATGGCTATTATTGCTGAAGTCTGATATGCCGGGGGGACGGAGCGACGTAGCAGCAGCACATGCCAAAACCGAACTTGGAAATAAAAATATTTTGATGCCGAACTTTTTGACATGGTGTGGAGTTCAGAGCATAAACAAGACGAAGATGCACTTGGTATCCGCAGCTTGCGACGCAATCATGCGTAGGACACACACCACAACAATCGAAGGCCAGCATATTGGCGGAATGAAGAAATAGCTGGGCTCTCTGCAACTCAGATAGACGCCGCCTATAACGTAATCAAAGTGAAGAAAATGAAAGCAGTCTTAGGAAAGTATTTAAAAGTCAAAAGAAGCTTCTGAAGTCAGCCTTGCCCGAAGCAAACGAAAACCCTTGGGGAACAGCATACAACCACATCCTTTATGAAAATTGAAGGAAGACATGACTCTGAGACCAAAATTATTCGTAAAAATGTACAAATGTGCTTAAAAGAAGGGATATTTCCCTACCCATGGAAAGTCCAGCGATTGGTTCTACTTCCTTAACCAAAAAATCCTCCAGAGCAACCATCATCATATCGACCTCTGTGCATACTTGACACTATTGGCAAAGTATATGAAAGTATAGTAAGAACTTGGAATCAGCAATCCAGAAAGCCGGCGGATCATCAGACTATACGATGTCGTTGACACTGCGAGGCGGAACAAAAAAGTATTGTGCGCTGATCACCCTGGATGTGAAGAATGCCTTTAACTCAGCAAAGTGGGCAAACATAATCAAAGCTCTATATGAAATACGTGCTCCTTATGGAAATTGTCACAGGCGACTATTATACGCCATAATAACATAATGTGTGATGGAGTGCTAAGGAGACACCAACCGAAAGCTATTAAATTAGTTGCGTACGCAGACGACCTTATTGTGGCCTGCGCCAATGGTTCTCCTCAAGGAACTTAGAACTGGCTGAGCAAAAGACAGAAGCCTTGCTCATAAATACAATAAAAAGAAGAGGAAAGTATATTTCTCTTCATAGGGGAGTCCGAGATTCGCAGTCACACCTAAAATATCTGGGAGTCATAGTGGATTCAAGGCTCAAATTTAAGGATCACCTAGAATATAGTGCAGGAAAAGCGAATATAATCCTGAATGCCTTATCAAGAATGATGGCAAATAAATGCTGCATACGTTTCAACAGGCGTTGTTTACTTGCAAAGGTTATGTTATATGCGGCTCCAATATGGATCCAGGCGCTAAGCATCAAACCATATGGCAGACAAATAAACACAGTGCACAAAAGAGAAGAGAGAGTGAAAAGCTTAACGATATGGTAGCAGCGGTGACAAACCTCACTCAAAGGACGGTGGGCCTACAGACTAATAACGAACATCCATTTAACCCAAATACTAACTGGGCATGGGTGCTTTAGCTACCTGTATAGATTCCACCACGACAGTAGTCTGAATTGTCCGACGTGTTCAGAGTGCTCAGAAGACTATGAAGATGTATTCTTTTATTTCCCTCGCTTTTTAGGTATAAGGGAAAAACTTAAAATTACACTTGGTGGTAGTTTTACGGAGGAAAATTTGACGATACTTATGTGCCAGTCCACTGAGAACTGGAATGCTGTCAATCCTGACAATCTTGAGACATATAGAACAGATTAGACGTCTGTCAGTCCGTGTCATAAAGGAGAATTAAATGTCTTCTCAGTCCCTCCCACGAAGTAATACCTAATTAGGTGGTTCCGTGGGAGAGTCTGGAGTTGGGAGTAGGTTAGATTAAGCGGATTAACGTTCCGCACTTCGGCTAAAAAAAAACTTAAGTTTACGTGGATATCGGAACCACCTCATTGTAGACTTGATCTAGTTTTGATTACTCCATTCATTACCCAGCTAATTGAATGGATGGACAGACATTTCCTCGGATCGCCATCTTGATCACTTATAAATACATAACTCTATATCTATCTCAATTTGCTTGGCGTTTTCATACACGAAACTATTATGATTCAAAGCAATTTTGGAGCATTTTAATTTTGCCCAGGTTTCAATTTTGGTAAAATATTTATGATAATACAAGTATGTAGAATGAAAGCTTTTGTGCTAATAAATAAATAAATTTACAAGTCATAATTTCTCTCATCATCGGCAGTACTCGCACTTGGAAACGTACTGTGTTAAAAATCAGAAATAACAAAAGATTTGCAAGATTGGTCATAAAATTGAGTATTACTGCATCACTTATTTATATATTTGTTTAAGTATTATACATATGTTGGAAAAATTACAAAACTATTCCTGGGATTTCTCTAAACACCAATCTACATTTGCGCAGAAGGACGTCTTAAAAAATATTTAGAACAAATTTTGGATATATAAATTACTTAATATTATATCCTTTGGAAAGATTTTACAAGGTACATCAAATACAGATAAAAAGTATCTTTTTTAACAACTATTCACTTTAATATTATTTGATTGCGAAGTTTTCATTTTTAGTTCATATCACTTTCAACGTCAGCAGGCTACAAATATAATACTGCTAAAGATAATATGATACATCGTACGCGCATATGAGTTAACAGGAAAATATTAGGCATATGCATATTTGTTCTTGTTTGTGGCCTACACTGCGTATACGTGATTTATCGACATAATAAAAGGCAGTACTGCTGGCCGACTAATCAGTAATTACTACACTATTACAAAAATTTTATTCTCACACAGTACACAACAGTTGGAAATTGATATTGGTAGTTTTATTTTTCGCGCAGGTAAATGTATCTATAAGAATGTACCGTTCCAGGAGAATAAAAATTGTTAGTAATCATTAGCGGCATGCGAATATTCGAAATTTCGAATTATTCGACGGGAATCGAACCGAAATATTCGATCCGAGATTCGACCCGTATAATAGAATTTTAATATTTGACCATTTGCATGATTTTTTAATTAGCGCCAGTAGTATCTGAATCTCGTTCATGCATCTGACGTTCATCTGTCATTCTCGTTTCAAATATTCAAAAAATCAAACATTGGTTATTTTTTATTATGTTGTTGCTAATAAATGTCTAAATCAATTTGAATTAAATAATAGTTTTATTTTCTTTAATTTTGTTCTATTACTGCAATAGAATAATCTATTTAAGATTTTACTTCTTCGAATATTTCGAATTGCTCGAATTATTCGCATTATTCGAATAGTTCGAACTATTCGAAATATTCGATATTTGACTCGAATATCGAATCGATTCTAAGGATTCGATTCGACTCGAATCGAACTGGATTCGCATACCCTTAGTTATCATAACTGTTCGAAATTTGTAAATATAAGCTTGTGGGCTATCAAAATATGCTGTCCCACACCTAAGCTTTAGTGAAAATATACACAATATGCAGAGCTATCAACAACTCTATATTTTTATCACTGGGAACTAAGCCGCAATTAGCAATACATATATTTCGTTTCAAGCTAAGGAACGATGGATGAATTTTTGGACAAAAATTGTGAAATATGGAAATATTTTTTTTATCTTTGTCAATATATTGGTGACTAACCGAATGCGGCTTTCATAAACTACATTTGTGTTGGCGGTTAAGGGATTACAATAGCGTCACATGGTTGGTTGTGAACTTCTGGTAGGTTTTGATACGATATACGGTTTCCTCATGGCTTTCAGCTGCCAGTTTTATCTTATGTAACAGCCACAATTGGAAAGGCTGCTTTTCTAATGAAATTATTAATAGTTTTTCGTAGCTGATAAAAGCATATTCCAAGCAGGGTTCTCTGCTATGAGTGGGTGCGTAGAAATATGTAAACCTTCGACGCAACTATCTCAAATTCCTATATATATACTAAGTGACAATCAAGCGGCACTTAAGGGGAAAGCCTGCTTTAGAGGCTTAAAAAAATCGATTTTTTTGAGGATTTTTTTGAAAGGGAAAGAAATAAGTGCTTTGAGCCAAATTTCTAGGGTTTATAGTTATATATTTAATCATCCTTTATAAATTTTTTGGATACGAAATCTTTGATATTCTGCCTTTGAAAAGCAATGGCTCGATGCATCTCGCATGTGCACTTGTCGGACGGTGGGCAGAATGCAAGTCGCAATGTCTAACGGAAACAAAAAATTCAAAAAGATTCATATTTTATTAATAATTTATTTTCAAGTTAAACTAAAAACATTCCAAACGAAGGTGTAAAAATTTGAAAATTTTTTAAAAATTGAAACAAACTGCTTTATGACCAAAAAATAACTTTATGTTGTTTAAAAATATGTTCAAACTTGAATTTTCTTAGTTATTATTTAGTTTAAATAGAAGGCAATTTAACCCAAAAGATAATAAACTTTTCTATACGGCGTTTAGTTTTTTTCTATCCTGTCCGCCAATTAAGAAAAGTTGTGAAAATGAAAAACCGAGAAATGGGCGTCAAGGTTTCCGCTTTCTGCCCAAACGCTCGTATATCTGCTAGACGCTAGGTCATTATTTCCTTTCTAACTTCAACAATATTTCGAATTTCCATCTATAACTTTGGCAACATTCTAACGTGAGGGAGGATAGAGTCATGTGTAGAAGTTCACGTAAGTGAGGAAGGTTCTCTGATTGCCATTCACTTGTGAGTGGCCAGAAACGATTCTTTTACATGTGACTCAAGCAGCTCACGACTTCCGGTCTTTGCCCAAGTATCCGCTGGGTAGCCTAAAAACATACATTTGCAGGCGAGCTATAGTGAGAAGGCGAAACATCCCATACATAGGGTTGTGCGCTGGGTTTGGGACCCGCCACGTAAAAAACAACCCAATGAAAAATAACAATCAGTCTCGGATTAGACACCCTCCTTTTGATGACGACCATGGCAAACGAAATAAGGACTACGAATTGAGGGCATGTCATAATTTCTCACATCATCGGCAGTACTCGCACTTGGAAACGTACTGTGTTAAAAATCAGAAATAGCAAAAGATTTGCAAGATTGGTCATAAAATTGAGTATTACTGCATCACTTATTTATATATTTGTTTAAGTATTATACATATGTTGGAAAAATTACAAAACTATTCCTGGGATTTCTCTAAACACCAATCTACATTTGCGCAGAAGGACGTCTTAAAAAATATTTCGAACAAATTTTGGATATATAAATTACTTAATATTATATCTTTTTGGAAAGATTTTACAAGGTACATCAAATACAGATAAAAAGTATCATTTTTATCAACTATTCACTTTAATATTATTTGATTGCGAAGTTTTCATTTTTAGTTCATATCACTTTCAACGTCAGCAAGCATATAGGCTACAAATATAATACTGCTAAATAATATGATACATCGTACGCGCATATGAGTTAACAGGAAAATATCAGGCATATGCATATTTGTTCTTGTTTGTGGCCTACACTGCGTATACGTGATTTATCGACATAAAAAAGACAGTACTGCTGGCCGACTAACCTAGTAAATGTGGTGAGGAAAGTGTTGCAGAGAAGAGCAATAAAACTATGGTAATCGTCGCAAAATATATAGCTGGTATAAATACATATCAATTAAATTATTTTCAACCTAAAAACCGTGTTTTGTTTGCTTAAAATTGGAGACGTGACGGAATTCTATATAAATTTCAAGATAATCGGTAATATTTTTGCAGTGGGATTTTTAACGGAATACTTTATGAATAACTTATAAGAATATACGGGTAATACAAAACATATCCAGATATAGGAATTTTCCCCTCATCTTTTAGCCTTCAACTGAATATGACTGGTGTGTTATATAACTAATGATTATTTGTGAATGGTTTTGCTATCGCAAAATTAACAAATTTTCATATAAAATTTGTAATAGAATGGCAAAAGGATCAGTTTGTTATTCTTTGTCAAAAGTTAAATATTCTTGCTCTGGAATAAAAGAAGATTTTGACTTACTATATGCTGAAAATAGGATATACTATACTGAAATCAAACAGCGCCTTTTCCAAATATTTCCAAATAAATCAAATCCAAAATAATTCCAAATATCGATTTAACCGAAAAGAAAACTTTTGAATTGCTTCTATAAGAGCACCTTACGCACAAAACCAAAAGCAAACATGTAAATGTATTTTAAGTGAGAGAATTTCGGCTTCGGCGACAAATTTCCAAATCTTCTTCTTCTAGTGAAAACAAATCTTATTATGTTTTGAAATTTATAAATGTTCCAATTGGAGATATTACAGTTTTTATTGTTATTCAAACTCGGAAAATTATACTGAATAATGGAGTTTAAACGAATGCATTAAGTATTACTGGTTGTTGGGAAAAAACAGTTAATTCTAGGACAACACTTCAAAAAATTAAGATAATACATTTATATAAATTTCTTTAATTGTAGCGAGGATACCTCAGTGAAAACTCCTATATTGCCAAATTTTAATGAAAATTGTGAGCAGAAGTTATAGTGATAAAAACTTCACAAGTACACTGCTTTATGTACGATAACAACAACTTATGAGTCGACGTTGCGAGTTTTCGAGAGAAAAGTTCTGCGAAAGACTTACGGTCCTTTGGGCATCGGCCACGGCGAATATCGCATTCAGCAGCTACGCTGGCTAGGTTATGTTGTCCGAATAGACGAAAACACTCCAGCTCTGAAAGTATTCGACGCTGTACTCGGCGGGGGAAGCAGAAGAAGAGGAAAATCTCCACTCCGTTGGAAGGTCCAGGTGGCGGAGGACCTGGCTACTCTTGTAATATCCAATTGACGCCACGCAGCGAAAAGAAAAAACGACTGGCGTGCTGTTGTTAAACGTCGGCTATAATCACGTAAGCGGTGTCTACGCCAATTAAGGAGAAGAAGAATGAACAAAAAGTAGCTTTTGATTTTAATATGTTAATGAAGTTGTTCTTTAACAGCTAATTAATATTAATTTAAAGCATAATTTACTATATAAAAGGAAAGAAATTCAAATTATATGCTACGAAAACAACTCACCAACTGCAATTCAACACAACAAAAACAGTGAAAGCACCAAATACAAAAGATGCAATATAATGAAAGAAAAAAATTTCAACAAGGAAAAGCAACGTAGTGGAAACTGGGAAAAGACGAAAGGCAGCAAAAACATCTGTGCACAAAGCTGTTACATTTTCTCTCCATGCCTGTCGTCCTCCCGAACTTTGTAGTAGCAGACGAAGCAACGAAAATGAAAAGCCTCGGGCACCGACCACAGCAAACCATTTCAAACTGCATAAAGGCGTAAAAATTTAATAACCCAATGTACGAAAGTGACGCGAAAAGGCGTCGATTTGGCTGCCCATGGCAACACCATTTGTGGCGCGGTGAACGGCAAGTGCTATTTATATATTCATATTACGTATATACATTTATTAGGGTGGGTCAAAAAATCTAAGGTTTTCTCGATAAGTTCTATGAAAAATTGACTGATAGATACATACCTCTACGAAAGGCACTTCAAGTATGAGTTCTTATCATTATTTCGTTTTGTAGACTTTGTACGAAATTGAATGCTCTTCAAAAATGTTTCATAACGATTTTTTCGACAAGCTCCAACTTTCTCAATAGTTTTTTGTCTGTACTAAAGGCATATGTTACAATTTCAAAAGCCGTATTTTTAAATTGAAATATTTCAGTATTTACTTCATGTGTGCCGCTTTTGTAGCGTTTACATAATTCAATCAAGTTTTCACTACCTTATAATTATATGACATAAAATAGCCGTTTTGAACTCAAAAAGTTTCTTAAATACTTCACTTAAGAGGTTGTACCAGTGTTACACTTATCTATATATATAAAATTAAGTGGCAAAACTTCCTGTTCGCATACTCCTCCTAGACGGCTTGTCCGATTTCAATGAAATTTTCAGGGGTGATTGGGGTCTGTTTGGAGGGTGCACCTAAGAAATTTAATGTGTGTATCATTGCGCGTTTTGCAAAAAAAAAAATAAAATAAAATGATACATCCCGCCTATACAAATTCTCATGAAATAATGTTTTGCCGCAAGATTGGTAGTCCTGTCAAATGCCTTTTAATTCCTTTCTAATAAACAGAAACAACTGGCGGATGTTTACAACTAATAAAAAACAATGACATCGCATGTTGATCGTATTTGCCTTTTTGTTCTTTCTATTGACATATTTTAAAATTGTGTGTATTTTTCTCTGATTTCAACGTGATTAACATTCTGCGTACAACACAAAGCAAGTGAGTATTGTTGTTGTTTCGTATGTGATGCCATGCGGTTCGATTGTCGCTTGAAAATGCGCGGTGTGTGTAAAACAAAAATGTGTCTCAACATTGTGTGTTTTTTCCAGATTTAATTCCATCGATTTGCTACATTTATTCGAACCGATTTTGTGTGCAACACACACAAAGCAAGTGAGTATTGTTATTGTTTCGTTAGTGCTTCCATGCGGTTTGCAAATACACTGTTGGTGGGTCTTATTGCATATGCGTGTGTAGTTTAAGATGTAGTTTTAGGTTAATTTTTACATTTTTATTTATGTACTTAAAATATGCATACTCTAGAAAATGCCTCGACTGCGCCAACGTAATACGGTTGGCAGACATACGAGTGATTCACGTCGAATGTCAATATTAAGAAAAAATCACAGCGAATAGCAACGCGCTAAAGTGAATGCCCGTGGTAGAGCGGTGTACAGAGAGCAGCGTGCACAGATTAGAGCTGAATTCGCCGACAATCAACGGCCAAATTGCCGTCAAGGCCGAGTTCCGGTCCGCCTTCGCGATCAAATGGAACATGTTGGCTTTCACCACGATCCTGACTGCGACTACAGCCTGCATGGTGCCTTCGGAGCAATGGATATTATTTGTACGCATTGCAATGCTGCGAAATTTCGAGGAGAAACAGCTGGCATGTGCTGCTTCAGTGGCAAAGTGAAACTGCCTGCATTGGAACCGCCACCAGAACCATTACATTCCTTGCTCACTGGAGAATCGCCGACGTCTAAGCATTTCTTGCAGAACATACAAGCGTACAATTCATGCTTTCAAATGACTTCTTTTGGTGCCACAAAGATCATTAGAGATCCATTTATGCCGACGTTCAAGGTGATTACTTTGCATGGAATTTCCAGTGAAACATTTGACATTTTTATTCTGCAGATTCAGGGACAAATATACCATCGAGCAGGCTCGCTCATACCATTTGTCGATGCCGACTATCAATTTTTGCAAATATATTTTATCGGTAATGAAACTGACCAACTAAATCAACAATGTAAAATTGCGACCGGTACAAGGCGAGAAATCGTACTAAATTTGCAAAGATTTCTCAATGAGCACAATGAATTGATTCGATTGTTCAAAATCGCATTGGACCGCATGCCGTCTGATAACCATCGAATCGTCATCAGAGCAGACAAAATGCCGATGGGGCAGCATGCCAGACGATTCAACGCACCAACAATCGATGAGGTGGCAATCGTCATTGTTGGCGAACAGTTTGAATCGCGAGATATTGTACTGCACCGTAGAAACGAACAACTTCAGCGTGTTTCCGAGCTACACCGTAGTTATGATGCATTACAATATCCGATATTATTGTGGAGAGGTGATGACGGCTATCACATCAATATGCGATTGATCAATCCAACTATTGGTAAAAAAGTACAATTTCTGAGAAGAAATGCTACTTACGATTCAATATTTTGTGTATTGTTCATTTATAGGCCAAGAAACACCGAAAAAACTCAGTGCGATGAACTTCTATTCGTACAGAATAATGATTCGTCCGCAAGAAGATAACTACATCCTGAAATGTCGCAAGCCTTTCCATCAGTATTTGGTTGACATGTATGCGAAGATCGAGACCGAACGTGTCAACTTTATTCGAAACCAAGCGAAATTGCGTTCTGAAGAGTACATCCATTTGAGAGACGCCGTAATGAATGATGCAAATGTGAATAGCATTGGACGTCTGACAATATTGCCAGCCACATACATCGGCAGTCCGCGCCATATGCACGAGTATGAGCAAGATGCGATGTCGTATGTGCGCCATTACGGCAGACCGGTTCTGTTCATAACGTTCACGTGCAATCCCAAGTGGAATGACATCAAATGTCATTTGTTCCCCGGTCAATCAACAACTGATCGTCACGACTTGACAGCACGTGTATTCAGGGAAAAGCAAAAAGCAATGATGGATTTAATTGTGAAACTTTGTGTTTTTGGAGAAGGTTGATGCTGGATGTACTCGATCGAATGGCAGAAAAGAGGATTACCGCATGCACACATCTTGATTTGGTTAGTTCGCAAAATACGACCAGATCAGATTGACAAAGTCATCTCAGCGGAAATTCCAGATGAAGCAATCGACCCACAATTGTTCGACGTTGTAACAAAAAACATGATCCACGGCCCTTGAGGCGCTATTAATCCAACGTCACCATGCATGATTGACAATAAGTGTTCAAAGCGCTATCCTAGAGCTTTAGTTGATGATACAATCACTGGAAATGACGGATATCCATTATATCGGCGTCGATCCGCTGAAGATGGTGGTAATTCAACGGTCATAAAAGTTCGGGATCAAGACGTTGATGTTGATAATCGTTGGGTCGTGCCGTATTCACCATAGTTGTCAAAAATTTTCGAAGCGCACATCAATGTAGAATATTGCAACTCTGTCAAATCGATTAAATACATCTGCAAATACGTAAATAAGGGCAGTGATATGGCAGTTTTCGGAGTGGCTGATTATCAGACAATCGATGAAATTCAGCAATACCAAATGGGCCGTTATATAAGCAGCAACGAGGCAGTATGGCGCATTTTATCGTTTCCAATACACGACTGGCATCCCGTTGTTCTTCATTTGGTAGTTCATCTCGAAAATGGTCAACGCGTTTATTTCACTGTAGACAATATACAACAGAGCGTAGCACGACCACCGCGGACAACACTTACTACCTTTTTCGAGTTGTGTGAAACCGATGAATTTGCAAGAATATTGCTATATTCCGAAATACCACAATATTTCACTTGGAATCCATCATCGAAAACTTTTCAACGACGAAAGCAAGGGGAGCGTGTTGACGGTTATCCAAATGTCCGTAAAACCGATGCATAGGACGCATTTACACCATCCATCCGAACAACGCCGAATGTTTCTATTTGCGTCTGCTATTAGTCAACGTGCGCGGACCAAGATCATTTGATGATTTAAAAACTGTTGACGGTTGACTATTGGCACCAAAAAATGTACACGTCAACGAAATCAATTATGCCATTCAAGAAAAACTGCCAGGAGAAGCTACAACATATATATCGATTGATAGCGTTTTGAATCAAGATGAAGTAGTCAATTATCCAACTGAGTTCTTGAATTCTTTGGATCCCCCCGGTCTGCCACCGCATCGTTTGGTCCTGAAAGTCGGTTCACCCATTATACTTCTACGAAATCTGAATCCACCGACTTTGTGTAATGCACAAGGCTTTCAGTCAAAAAATTGTGGCCAAATTTGATTGAAGCAACAATACTAAATGGCAAGGCAGCAGGTGATGTCGTACTCTTACCACGCATTCCCATGATTCCAACGGACATGCCGTTTGAATTTAAGCGCTTGCAGTTCCCAGTACGTCTTGCCTTTGCGATGACCATCAACAAATCGCAAGGGCAAACGTTTCAAGTGTGCGGCGTCAATTTGAAAGAACCGTGCTTCTCCCACGGCCAATTGTTCGTCGCATGCTCGAGAGTGGGAACACCAAGGTGCTTATTCATTTACGCGCCAGGTGGAAAAACCAAAAATGTTGTATACCAATATGTTTTATAAATAAGTAACAGTTTTACAACAATAAATAAAACACAGAGTAAAAACCCTTAAGAGTTTTAATCGATTTAGGTGTAGCGAGGCACACAGGGTAACAGCTAGTTTATTATATATTTCCAAAAATATCCTGTGAAATCCGCAAGGTCACATGTTGAATAATTTGTGGATGGCAGCGTTTTAAAGTGCGACTGCAAGTAGAAACATATTTAAGTGAAACTTTAAACGCGTTTTTCTCGAAACGACATTAAAACTGAGTATTGTTGAGTACATTTACTATACAATAACCTACGATTTTTTTGTTTGGTTGAAAATTGTCAATTTGGCATTAAAAAACCGACCTCTTTTTACCTAAAAAAACGACATTTTTTTTCAAAAAATGCGCCATTTTGTTAATTTTTGATATTGTATAGGAAACTTTAATAACCTTTTTGATTTTTTTTGGCCGGAATCATGTCAGCAGTTAGGGCACTGGTTTTTTTGGTACCTCCGAAGAGAGCATATAACTCCTTTATTTTTATATATTTTTGTAAAAAAAAAAATAATAATTAAAATATGGCTGAAAATATACCTTATTACGTCCAAAGAAGTTCGAAACATTAAATCGAGGAGATTCTTTTAAAAAAAATTTACGAAAATCGCCTAATTTTTGATGCGTTACACTCGTATGTTCCTTAATAACTTGCATTAATCTCGCCTAAAAATGTCTTATTAATAGATTCCGTACTGATAGCTGCAATTAAAACTAAAAACCCGTAATTTTATTATAGCATCTCAATCAAACGCCTGAAACTATGCTTTAGCAAAGTGATTAACCTGCGGCTTACGTCAGATTTTGGTTATAAACAATGAATTCTGACTTTTTCCAGAGAAATTTTAGGGGTTTATGTACAAAGAAGATATAAACGGAATTGTGAAAATTCATATACATATACATTTGGTCGCAAATATGCACTTTTTACATATACTGTAGTTATACCAGAAATATGCTGCACATAACCACTGCGTGGTCGAAATGAAAATAAACGAACACCAAACTCCCTTGCAATACCTTCAGCGGTTTCAACAGCTAGGCAGGCGCTTCTCCGAAAACTCATTCGTCGAAATATTTTTTTAATGTTTATATGATCTAATTCATCTGTGCAAAATGTCACATCAAAATATTGATTAGTGCTTAGCAAACGCTTGTCTTTCTGACTTTCTCTACATAAAGCGCATTCGACGATGTGATTTTGATGAGTGAAATTATACAGGAAGGAATTACCATTAAAATCTATGTGCGAAATCAAATTTCGGGTGTCAAACTTTCGGAATGTTGTAAAAGGCCTATGATGATAATTTTTTGTCGCGAGCAAATATTTTTGATTGGTACAAATGATTGAAAGAGAGTTGAGAACGCCTTGACGACGAACCAACCATCAACATCAACTGATGATCAACAAGTCAGAAAAATAAAGGAATTCATGCTCTCGAAGCGACGCTGAACAGTGATAGAACTTATTGTCATCGTTAGAATATTATGAGAATCAGAGGAAACCATTTTAAAAGATCATTTGGGCCGAAGAAAAGAAAATGCATGATTGGTTCCGCTACATTTTTTCAGAAAACAGCGTTGCATTAACGTCTGAGAAACAATTATTTCCCACTACCAAGATATCTTGAAATGTGTTATTACTAGCGATGAGTCTTGGACTATATACTTACGACATGGAAAATGGAATCAACTGGCCGAATATCGTGGCAAAGGAGAGACGAAGCCGAAAAAGCCACGTCAAGGCAGGTCAAAAATCACGGTTAATTGTATAGTTGTCTTCAATTTTGAGATGTAGTGGTCTCTGAATTCATTGAAGGCTATCCCATAAATTGACTTCAACAACTGTTTAGAGAGTTGGAAAAAACATTAACACAAGGCCAGAGAGGACTACTTCGAGGGGGATCAACTGAATGCAAAATCCTTTTGTTTTGGTTTTGGCATGTTTATAGAATAGTTTAACCTCGTTATGCCTAGGTATCGCATTAATGGTTGAAGTTGCATCAAATAAAGCATGCTTATGTTATAATCATATACGAACTTTTTCGTGGCAAAAACATACCCGAAATTGTAAATAAAATGAAAGGTATTTAATAATTCATCAATATTTATTGATGAATTATTAATATTGTCGCCTTCAAAGTAAGATGTATAGTGTTTGTCGGGAAAGTAAAAGGACTGATTTTCTTCCGCCGCGAATGTACTTCGGAGCATATGCGCACTGAGCGGACTTGGTAGAAGGCGTTCCTAGCTAACGAACGAGCGGCTGGTCAGTTGTCTGCAGCACCTGGGGAGTCTGGACAAACATTTTCGCGCGACGTGTTGTGTTTTCGGTGGCACCAGGACTTTTTAGAAGGCCGGAAATAGGTCACTGATGAAGACCGTGGTGGCAGTGAGATAACAATATTCATTTTATTTTTTGATATTCATTTTTTCCACCTAGACAAACCGTCAACGCCAAGTTTTACGTGGAAGTCCTCAAGAGACGAAACGAAGGGTCAATTGGGTCCAACAAGACATCGGACAGTCCAGATGTGCCCCGGACTTTTTTGTTTCGTTGCCTGAAAAAACAAGCAGTTTGAGACGGCAGAGGGGATTTAAGCAGCACGCACATCGGCCTTCAATTAAAATTGCACTGTCACCGCCGCATTGACGCAGAAGGAGCCTATTTTTAAATTTTTTAAAGAATTGTAACGACTGGTCCAACAATTTTCTTTAATCGACTCAGTCCTATTATTTTCTGGACACACCCTGTATTACACTTATACCAACAATTTTTCAATTCCTCGAAACACTTTATAAGAAATTTTTGAAATAGCCTTCAGCTTCTTCAGTGAATTTTGTTTTATCTCTTCGATCGACTATAAACGGGTTCTACGAAGCGGGAATTTCAGTTTGGG
Organism: Bactrocera dorsalis; assembly: GCF_023373825.1. Classification (NCBI taxonomy): domain Eukaryota; kingdom Metazoa; phylum Arthropoda; class Insecta; order Diptera; family Tephritidae; genus Bactrocera; species Bactrocera dorsalis. The sequence continues at coordinate 37,713,636 of NC_064303.1, read as the reverse complement.
GAACAAGAATAACTCACACGGAGCCACACGGCAGTTATTATGTTCTCCATGAATGTGGGAATAAAATTCAAGCGTCTCCAAAGAGATTTGTTAACCGATAACTGTTCGACAGATCGCTGTCATATTTGGCATAGTAATTAAGGACAGTCCTACCAAGTTATGTAGCAAAAATATCATTTATATGGGGAATTTAATTACAATTTCCGGGAACTATTTTTCACAATGTATAGTCAATATCTAATATCCAAACACTTTATATTCCGGTACCTTTTTTTATTATGCTCAGTTAGTTATTTTTTTCAAATTCATAGCAATTATCAATAAAGTTAACCAGGTTTTTCACTAAAATAGAACTAAGCTGATATTGTCAAACTTTATTTAATAATAATAAATATTATTATTATTATTAATGAAAAGGATAATAACATTAGACCTTAACAATACAAAAAGTATCAGCATTATATTTTAAATAACTTTTCACTCGTGTGTTAACTATTCCTTGTGTATTACATGGCAAAGTATTCAAGTAAGTTTCCAGCAGTTATTAATATAAATAACCCGCTGATTAACTGCCACATTTAAATTTCCTTAGTTTTTTTTTACTTCTGGTCGCTTTTAAATAATACTACGATGAGGTCCGAAGTCATTTGCACACAAAATATTGAATTAAGATATTTGAGTTATACCAATAAAAATAACAGAAGATACTCTTAACAGAATATATTATGCTTGAAATAGGTGAAAAACTTGATATAGCCCCATATGATCTCTCATTCCTTATGTTCTTGCATCTAGTTGGATTGGAAGTAGAAATTATTGAATATTAATGTTGTTGAATACTTCAATTTTTACCATATAAATGTTTGCACTAAAAAATAGTTATTGATATGAAATTGAAGAAGTTTTCTAATGACAAATATAAAGATATTTATACCCTAGCAGGGTATATTAAGTTTGTCACGAAGTTTGTAACCCAGAAGGAAGTCTCGGAGATCCTATAATGTAAATGATCAGTATGTTGAGCTGAGTCGATTTAGCCATGCGCATGTCTGTCTGTCCTTCTGTCCGTCCGTCTGTATATAAACGAACTAGTCCCTCAGTTTTTAAGATATCGTGTTGAAATTTTGTAAACGTCATTTTCTCTTTAATAAGCTGCTCATTTGTCGGAATGGCCGATATCGGACCATTATAACATATTATATAATATATATATCGGAATCAAGTTGTTGTATGGAAAACTTTCACATTTGACAATGTATCTTCGCAAAGTTGGCACAGGTTATTTTCTAAGATAATTATGTAATAAAAGAGGAAATTGTTCAGATCGGCTTACTATAGCATATAACTGCCATACAAACTAAACGATCGGAATCAAGTTTTTGTATGGAAAAATTTTGCATTTGACAAGATATATTCACGAAATTTGGTATAGATTATTTTCTAAGGCAACAATGTAATCTTTGAAGAAATTGTTCAGATCCGTTAACTATAGCATATATGAATGATCGGAATCAAATGCTTGCAAGGGAAACTTCCTCATTTCACATTATATAGTCACGAAATTTTGGTATGAGTTATTGCTCATAGAAATAATGTAATCTCCGAAGAAATTATTCAGATCGGTTAACTATAGCATATAGCTGCCATACAAACTGAATGATCGGAATCAAATGCTTGCATGGGAAACTTCCTCATTTGACGATATATCTTCACGAAATTTTACATGGATTACTGCTTAAAGTAAGAATATAATCTCCGAAGAAATTTAATGTGAAGGAGCGAATTTCTACGCCCGGGCGTGCAAATGGAACCAATGTGACTATTGAAAAATTGCTAAACAACTGACAGCGCTCACAAATAAAATGTTACTCAAAATATAATGTAAAAAATAAAATGGAGAAGATAAGTTAAATTTGAATTAATGGTGGTAATTAGGGTGTCCTAAAATTAATACAAGATTTAACTTTCTCGCCGTCTCAAATAGTGTTAACAGCTGACGAATTTAAGCACTACTCCGACAATATTTTGTATAAAATTTCGAACTTTTTCGAAAAATTTGCACCAAACTTTCATTTTTTTGAAGTATTGTTCAATAAGGAAGACTTGATTTTTACTAAGCTAAACTTTAATCTTTGTATGTAAATTTGCAGATAATAATAACTTGTATAGTTGCAACACTGTGGGTGAAAAGTAATACATAGGGATTATATTCTCACTCATGTTTCGATTCGTTTAAGTAACAATACAATACTTCAGCTCGTACAATCTCGTCTACTACTTTAAATAAGGCTTATTGAGTTTATTGATTTATACCACGTGATCATACTTAAAATCAGCTAGATGTTTCCATATCGTACCAGTTAGTTGCATACAGAAACTCAAAATTTTATTTTTAAAACGTCCAAAAGTAAGCCTCCAGAAAAATGCAAAGTCTTCGTGGGTTACCCTAATCACGGTAAGCATTTCAGAAGTTTCTGTAGACATAAAAAATTATGTAAAGTTATATGCATAACCCTCTTTGTAATGGTACATAAATTACCGGCGGGTGTGAAAAAATTTTGCGCTCATTAAAATACAAACTACACAGAAACAAATGCATTGCATTGCTCAAATATACATTCATTCAAATTTACCCCTGTATGTACACTTATGTGTATTTTTATAGTTACACTTTAGTTTGCGACAAACTTCCTTCCAACGACGAACCAGCAACAACAGCCGCAAACGCTCAAAACCACTGACAGTGCCAACGACTTCATTTCCGTTTTTGCTTCTCGCAAAGCGGTTCTGAAAATTTTAGCACGCTACAGATAAATTGCAACTAACAGACGACATCACACGCAGCAATACTAACAATACTTATAGTTGCTTCAAACCCGCAAAAGTTTAACGACGCCTGATTTAAATGTTTATACTCTTCCAATATGTTGCTACATAGTGTAATAATTTTGGAGATTGGTCTACAAATTACCCAAATTCACATTTAGAACTACATACGAATATAATTGTTTTCGTAGACTGTTTACAGCGGTGGAGGGTATGCAAAAAAGATAACATGGTCTAGAGACTGTATTTGAAAAGCCTAAAACGTAATTTAGTGCACATTTTATATGTAGAGTCTAACAGCAACAAATTATTTATACTAAAAAATTCAGGCATAGAAATATTTAGCTGATAATACAAAATAATTCACGTTTACATTGGTGAGAAAGAGGAAATCAAATTTTCATGAATTACAAACTTGTTGAGCTTACAAAAATAATAAAAACAATGGAGAGCGAATTAGATTATATAAAATTAACAATTGGGTATGTAACACTAAATTTACTCATACGAGTATGATTTCATTGTCACTGTATAATTGAGTTGGAAAATATATATTGGTGGTTTGTCTTTTCACAGAGGTAAATGTATGTACATATGTATATGGAATAAGATTGTACGAGTATCTGCTCGATTAAGTTCTGCAGCTCGAATTATTTTCTCCAGAAGCAGATTGAAGAAGTCGCGCGATAAGGAATCGCCTTATCTGAAACCTCGTTTCGTATCAAACGGCTCGGATAGTTCCTTTCCGATCCTGACGGAGCTTTTGATGTAGCTCAGCGTCAGTTTTCACAGCCCCATTAGCTTTGCGGGGATACTAAATTCAGGCATTGCGGCATAAAGAGAACTCCTTTTCGTGCTGTCAAAAGCAGCTTTGAAATTGACTAAGAGGTGATGTGTGTCGATTCCCCTTTCACGGGTCTTTTCCAAGATTTGGCGCATGGTGTATTCTGGTCGGTTGTTGATTTGCCAGGTCTAAAGCCACACTGATAATGTCCAATCAGTTTGTTGACGGTGGGCTTTACTCTTTCAAACAATACGCTCGATCGTTGGGCATGCTTTCGTACGACCATATTTCACAAAGAAGCTGATGCATGTTCCTTAACAGCTCTTCGCATCCGTGTTTGAATAGCTCGGCCGGCAATCCGTCGGCCCCTGCCACTTTGTTGTTCTTCAGGCGGGCAATTGCTATTCGAACTTCTTCATGGTCGGGCAATGAAACGTCTGCTCCATCGTCATCGATTGGGGAATCGGGTTCGCCTTCTCCTGGCTTTGTATGTTCACTGCCATTCAGCAGACTGGAGAAGTGTTCCCTCCTTAATTGAAGTATACTCTGGGCATCGGCGACTAGATCACCTTTGGGGGTTCTACAAAAGTATGCTCCGGTCTTGAAACCTTCGGTCTTCTTTTCGTAGAATTTTCGAGCGTTACCCCTGTCTGCCAGCTTATCAAGCTCTTCGTACTCACGCATTTCGGCCTCTTTCTTTTTCTGTCTACAAATGCCCTCTTCAACTCTCGGTATTTATCCCATCCCGCACGTGTTGTGGTCGATCGTAACGTTGCGAGGTAGGCAGTTTGTTTTCTCTTCGCTGCAACACGGCACTCCTCGTGGTACCAGCTGTTCTTTTGCACTTTTCGAAAACCAGTGGTTTCAGTTGCAGCTGTACCTAAGGTGTTTGAAATGCCGTCCCACAGCTCCCTTATACCGAGTTGCTGATGAGTGCTCTCAGAGAGCAGGATTGCTAGTCTGGTGGAAAATCGTTCGGCTGTCTATTGTGAATGCAGCTTTTCGATGTCGAATCTTCCTTGTGTTTGTTGACGTGCGATTTTTGCTGCACAGAGGCGAGTGCGAATCTTGGCTGCAACAAGATAGTGGTCCGGATCAATGCTAGGACCTCGGAGCGTATGCACGTCTAAAACACTGGAGACGTGTCTTCCGTCTATCACAACGTGTTCGATTTGGTTGGTGACTTTTCGATCCGAAGACAGCCGGGTTGCTTAGTGAATTTTCCTATGCTGGAATCTAGTACTACAGATAACCGTAACCCCGGCAAATTCGATCAGCCTCAACTCATTTGGGGATGTTTCTTCGTGGAGGCTTAATTTACCGACCGCAGTGCCGAAGATACATTCTTTGCCCACCTTGGCGTTGAAGTCGCCAAGCACGATTTTGACATCGTGTCGGAGGCATCTCACATAAATGCGCTCCAAGCACTCATAAAAGGTATCTTTGGTCACATCGTCCTTCTCTTCCGTGGAGCAGTAGGCGCAAATCAGCGATATGTTGAAGAACTTCGCTTTAATGCGGATTGTGGCTAGACGTTCATTCACCGCACTCGGCGACGGAGTCTCTCTCCGACCACGAATCCAACAAAAAACTTGCGCTCTTTTATATGGCCACTGTAGTAAATGTCACGAGCACCTACTCGTCTCTGTCCTTGTCCCGTCCCTCGCATTTTTTGGACGGCGGTGATGTCAGCCTTTATTTTCAAGAGGACATCAACCAGCTGGGCAGCGGCACCTTCCCAATTTAGGGACCGGACATTCCTGGTATATGCCCTCAATTCGTAGTCCTTACTTCGTTTGCCATGGTCGTCATCAAATGGGGGGCCACTCATCCGAGGCTTGTTGTTGCTTTACATTGTTATGATTTTTTAAGTGGCGAGTCCCAAACCCAGCGCACAATCCTGCGGAGGGGATGTTTCGCCTTCTCACTTTAGCTCAATTTCAAACGGCTATTTTTTGGCTACCCAGAGGATATTTGATCTAAGGCCGGAAGTTGGGAGCTACTTGAGTCATATGTAAAATACTCGTTTCTGGCCATACCCAAGTGAATTACCCTCAGAGAACTTTCTTCACTTGCGTGAACTCCTACACATGGCTCCATCCTCCAACTGGTTGCAAGAGTATAAAAACGTCAGGGTAATATCTTGTACCGAGCTTAATTGAAATTGGTGTTGTAGGTGTATGTTATTTCACCGGGGATATTGTCATTGTCAAATGGCCTGAGTTCGTATAATGCCTTCATGCATCATCTTGTGCAGAAGTGTAGAGAACGGCTGAACAGCCTAGCTGAAAGGAACCAGGTGCACCTAATTTGGGTGCCTGGTCATAGAAGTATAGCCGACAACGAACTGGCTGATGAGCTCGCCCGCTCCGAAGCCTCCACATTATTATAGTGTTAAATTATTATACTGAATTATCACTTTCCATGTCAGTTACATCCACCTCTACTTGTATTCGTGTTTCAATTTCGATTTCCCTACCTCAACTCTTATGAGCATTGTAGCATATTACACACGGCTGGTGCGTCAGGCATTGTGATAATTTTGTTGTTCTATGATTATTGTTGCTGTATTGTATGACTAACCACATAGTTTGCAATTTCTAGTATGTTGTTATGTGGGAATGCCATTGTATTGCTGAAATGAAATAAGGTGTCATGTGCCATGTGAAACCGCGACACGTGCAAGCACTTTCAACAGGATTTTCAAATTATGCAAGTACAAAGTAGATGTTTGTCAGAATATTTATTGTTCCATTTCAACGAAAATACATTTTAACTGTCTATTCCAGTAAGGAAATAATTCTATTTCTTTAAACTTTTAATTCAGCAATCAACAATATTATTTAAAAGTGCTCGCAAATATAGTAGGTGTAAAGCTTAGCAAAATATTGAGTGGAAAATATACTATTAGCTCACAGAAACATGGTATATTTTAAGTCGGAAGGTCTGATCCTCTTTTATCCCTATTTAGTATCAAACAACCATTTTTATCAGGAAAATATGCACATTTCATTTCATAAAGACGTCTTTTATATTTACTGCCGGTGTTTAGGAAATGTACAATATATAGTACATCTATTTTAACTACCTTGAGTTGAGAATTATCACATAATAAAAGTGTTATTTGTTCTAAATTTTTTCTTAATTTCAATGACAAAAGACTTTAGACGCATAGTCCTTACCACATACAAATAATTATATGTGCATTTTTGATTTTGTTTATATATTTTGTTCACTGGTATTTTTTGAATTTTGGTGAATGTGGAATAAACGGCTGATATGTTGCCGTTAATATGCAATGAAAATTGTTTTATTCTGCTCTCTTTCGTTGTACCGTTACATTAAGAATGTGCTTGTGCATTGGGTATTGCGTAGTAAATATTTATACATATGTGCAAAATCAGTTTAGCTGATCTTTCTTGCTGATATTGTCGCGGATAAATCTTTTTGCGTGAAAATTTATTTGCAAAACTATTGTAGGTGTATTAACTTGATGAATTATTTGAAATTTTAATACATTTATTTAACTTTAAGCCTAAAATGCCTCGTGGTACTAGTTTGTCAGCCAAGGAACAAGAAATAATTATAGGAATGCATGAAAGCGGTTTCAAAATATACGAGATTGCATCCAGACTAAAGGGACATCGGAACTGTATATCAAGATTTGTTAAAAACCCCACCAATTATGGTACAGTGCGACGCAGCGGACGAAAAACCAACATTGATGATTGGTGCAAACGGATGATTCGACGGTTAGTAGTAGTGGATTCGATGAGTAGCGGTGAAATACGGACCAAGTTGCGACTGCAAATAACAAGGAATAGAATTGTTGGAATTATTCATGAAAATAAGTTTATCAAAGACACCTCCATGTTACCTAAACCAAAGCTCTTGCAAAGGCATATTATAGCACGTTTGCAGTTTGCAAATAAATACCAATTCTGGGCCGAAGAGTGGCAGAAAATAGTGTTGAGTGACGAAAAAATTCAATTTGGACAGCTCAGATCATTGCAAGAAATATTGGGGAGATTCGCGTCAGGAATGACGTTTCTGCTACAAGCGAGGCTTTGGAGGCGGTACCTTGATGATATGATCTACAATCTGCTTCAATGGAAAGACATCTATATGCTATATATCCACTCAAATGAATGCTAGTATGTATATAAATCTTTTGGACAGTGAGTTGATAGAATTTGCTGCCTACATTTATGGCGATAATTGGACATATCGCTTCAATCCACACGGCACAGGTTACGAAGCGCTTCTTTAATGGCAGGCAAATTCCCGTATTACAATGGCCAGCATTAAGTCCGGACCTAAATCTGATCGAAGATCTCTGGGGGATCCTCTCTGCATGTATTTTCCAAAACGGAAGGCAGTTTGAGACAGTACGTCACCTTAATTCATTAAACGCTAGTGTTACATATGCTTATGTAACGCTCCGATCTTTCACATAAATCTACGACTTTTTCGAAATGCAATTTTAAATGTTCCAAATTATAAATTAGAATTGAAGTGAACAAATCAAAGAATAAGTGTGCGCTATATTTTGCCCTTTCCGTTTAGTGTAGCAAAATTAGTAGCGCAGTGAACACGAAGCCGATTTCATACACCTAAAAAAACTGTCGAAATGGGAACACGTTGTCGGTAAGTATGATTTTCAATAAAGTGTCACCGGTTTATGTGAAAAGAGTGTTTTGTATATTTTGATAGTGTTTGAAATTTTATGCTAATAAAAAAAAAATTGAAAATGACTGTATTTGTAGGTTTTTTTTCATCTTGTGTAGCTGTGACATAGGATACATGCTTTCCGACCGTATACGCACAATTGTGCCTGTGCGTTTAAATTTTATTATCTCCTTCAATATCTGCCCTATTATAATGAGACCTGAATAGCACAATTGTGTGAGCTGTTTGCTTAATAAAAAACATAACGGACCGTTTTCGGAGTCCGTTAGTTTTGGTGAATTTTGCTATTTTAATATTACATTTCAATCATTTGCAAAAATGAGTCGGATGAGTAAGTATCATAAATTATTTGACTAGTTTAAAAAGTGAAAATCATTATCAAAAATGTGTAATCTCAATCAAAACAGAACAAGTTTTAATTAAAAAGTGGCATTCAGTATTTATTTTGTAATTTCAAGTGTTTTTTAGACTGTTTTGTTTCAAGTGATACAATTGTGCGTGTCAGGACTTATTTAACGAAATATAAATATGACCTTTTTTTCATTTAGAGCAATTCACTGAAATACTTAGTGCACTATTGGAGTCGGATTTAGAGGATTTTAGTAGCGATGACGAGCTTGTGAATGCGACTTGGGAACTACCTTCTGTGGGTGATGAAACTTTAGACGATCAAAGTGACGAAGATGATCACGAAATTAACGCTACGGAGACACCACAAAATGTCACTGAAAACGCCAATCGGCGTGATATTCGGAGGGAAAGACCTTTTGATATAAAATTGGAAGAGAGTGTTTCTCAATCTGCGGAAATTAAAGTAACTTTGGAGTCTCCTAAACATTATTTCTCTGCTTATTTCAATTACGATTTTTTAAAAAGAGTAGTTGAGTACACAAACAGGTACCATATGCTTACGAAAGGAAAACCACTGGCGGCTACAATCGGAGAAATAAAGAATTTCTTTGGTATAATTGTTGCAATGGGTTGCATACGTTACCCAAGATTGCGCATGTACTGGGAAAAAAAAACAAGACTTCCTATTGTAGCTGATACAATGTGGTGGACGCCAATGAAGTAACAGAAGAAGAGAAACAATCCAATGTCTTTTGGAAAATAAAACCTTTGATTGAAGTTATTAGATCACCTTGTCGAAGCCTTCCCAGAAAGCCAGGCGATAATTATTCTATAGACGAACAAATGATCCCATTGACTGGCCGTTGTCCTGTTCGACAAAGTCTCCCTAACAAACCAAGAGGAGTGGGATTGAAGAATGAAGTCTTAACAACATCTGAAGGACTGGTGCTTGATTTTGAAATCTATCAAGGAAAGACGACACCACTTTCGAATACGAACTTGAGTCTAGGACCAGCCTTCGTTTTGCGTGTGGTTGAAACACTGCCAGAAGGTTCAAAAGTTTTTTTGATCGCTACTTTACGACAATACCGCTTCTTCAGACGCTTTTAAGTCGTGGTATTTATACCACTGGGACAATAATGAGAAACAGAATAAAAAGTATCCACCTCACCAATGAAAACCAAATGAAAAGGGGCGATGTGGAAGAATTTTGTCATAGTGAAGACAATATTGTCGTGGTGCAGTGGAAAGATTCTAAAGCGGTAATCCTGGCATCATCAGCTTATGGTTGTGGACCGGTTTCCAATGTTAAACGCTGGGAAAAATCGAAAAAAGGTATGTTGAAGTTCCAGCCCCAAGGATAGTAAGAGAATACAACAAATCGATGGGAGGCGTGGATATTTGTGATCAGTTAACGGAGGCATATCGCTCATTTTTCAAGACGCGGAAATGGACTTTGAAAGTTTTCATACACTTCATTGATCTTGTTTGCTGTAACGCTTGGCTACAATATAGAGATCATAGCAAAATAAACTCGAAATCTCGGGCAGATTCTCCTGACCTGCTAAGTTTAAATTAGCTTTAGCTGAACAACTGATCGCTATTGAGAAAAGGACACATGCTGAGTATGAATCCGACACCGAGGAAGAAGAAACTCAAGGTTTTGCAAAAAGATATCGTCCATCTTCCCAGCCATGCAACAATAAGAGGCTTGATCGGTTCAACCACTGGCCAATTGAGCATGATTTGTCATCCGCAAGATGCTGTAGGCTTGTTGGTTGTAGATCTCGGACACGCACATTTTGTTCCAAATGTCAAATTTATTTATGTTTCAATAAAAGACAAAGTTTTTTTATGAAATATCCTACAGAAAAATAATAAATATAATAAAAATAAAATTGAATTAAAGAACATTTCGAGTTATGAATGCACATTTTTTTTTATTTGAAATCAGACCGAAACGCAACAATTGTGCGTATCCTAGAAATAAAGGATAAACTGAAAATTTCAAAAAACAAACGTATTGGTTATTATCTACAATGGCCAAAGTAATAGGACCTAAAAGAGAAATAAATTTTATTAAGTAGATTTGCTATAGGCCGGAAAGGGGTATGCCACGTTCGCGGGTTCATCTTATGAATTGTATAACTATATATAATTTTACATATTTATATGCGTGTTCTTCCGTTATTAGGGCAAAAATAACTGTTGAAGAAGTTTGCGCAGTTTTGGACGAATTGACAAATAATGAAGATTAAGAAGAAGTGGAAGCTATATATATAGAGGCTCCTGACGCGGGTGCTCTTTCAGGTGATGATTCGGCAGATGAAGACGGCGGTACTTTGGAAAACTTGTCACATACATAGCTTGTCGAGGATTGTGAAATTGTTACAAGAAAAAATACCGACTTTGAGAGACTTTGATATGGACGCTGAAATTTTAAACTGCTTGAATCATTCTTTCTCAGAGTTAGAAGTAAACCTTTTGGAGGAATCATTTGCTTCTGTGCAAGCATCCGAAAAGCCGAGTACATCGCGTTCAACTCAAAAGCCTAGGGAACAAACCAATTCTCGTCGTCGTAAGATAACTGCAGGTCAGTCACATAGTAAGGCTAAGAGAGCCAAGCCATCCTTTACGTGGGTCGATGATAATATCGAACCTAGATCTCCAATTTTCCCTGAGGGTAATTACAGTGATTGCAGCAACCTAGAACCATATGAGCAATTCCAAAAGTTTTTTGATGATGAATTATTGCAAATCCTGTGTGACGAGTCAAACAGATATTCGCTCTTAAATAATAATGGGAACCCAAATATTACAGTTGGAGAAATTAAAGTATTTTTAGAAATTCTGATAATAAGTGGATATACCTATTCTCCAAACAAAGAAGCATATTGGAGCGTTGACAAAGATATTCAAAATCTTGTGATTATTGACTCGATGAGGCGTGATCGTTTTTGAACTATTTTTGGAAATCTACACTTTATTGACCCCGGAAAGACAGATTTATCGGATAAAATATGGAAATTGAGACCCCTAACTGATGCTTTGAAAGCGAATTTTGCTAAAAATTTTCATCCAGAGCGGAATTTGTCCTACGATGAATCAATGGTGGAATACTACGGCAGGCACGGTTGTAAACAATTTGTTAGAGGCAAACCGTTGAGATTTGATTATAAAATGTGGTGTCTAAATACGCCTTCCGGTTATCTTCTTATCTAAACTGCGAGATGTATCAGGGAAAAAACCCTAGGACGAAGGAAGAGTTGTTTTCAATGATCGATGAATTCGATGAAACATGGAAGCCACTTCCATTTAAATTCTTTTTCGATAATCTCTTCACTTCAATACCTGTTTTGGTTGGATTAAAAAAAATGGGATATGAGGGAACTGGAACAATTCGGCAAAATTCAATACCAATCTCTTGCCCTTTGCCACTGAAGGATAAGTTGAAAAAAAGGAACGTGGTTATATGGCTAGTTCCCGGATTTCTGAATGCAATATTACAGTCACGAAATGAGTAGACAATGCAGTAGTTTCCGATGCATCAACTTTATTTGGGAAGGTACCGGTAGAGACAGTTGGAAGATACTCTAGGGCAGAACATGCTCGAATTCAGGTTCAAGTCCCCAATGCTATCGTAATGTATAATAAGAATATGGGCGGAACAGACTGTATGGACCAAAACGTTAACGCTTACAGGATTGGAGCTAGAGGAAGAAGTGGTGTTTCTCAATTTTTACCTGGTTGGTTGATGTCTCTATTCAAAAGGCGGACACGGGCTAACCCAGCTACAGTTTAGAAGAACCATTGCTAATCACTTTTGTCGTACTTATGGACAAGTTCGAGGACCATGGGGATTATACGTCCGGATTCGCAAATTGAGCTTGATGCTAGATATGACCTAATTGGCCATTTCATAGTTAGAAACCCTACCAGGAGACGCTGTGCTGGAAACAACTGCCAGCGATCAATATACACCAAATGTGTAAAGTGTGACGTAGGTTTGTGTGTGGATTGTTTTCTACAACTTTCACTTTAGACCAGTTTGAGTTTTCTTTCTCAACCAAAAATTGATGAATTTTCATACGTTTGTACTTGTTTCGTTTTCTTTTTGTAAACTTTATAATTAAAATAATAAAATCGATGAATTAAATCCAATGGATTTATTTTTTTTCAATTGGTACTCGCAAAAATAGGTTCCTAGACACCTCCAAGAAAGCCTCTCCAAATATGAGTTTTTAATTGTAACGGGAAGGTCCTCCGCCTAACGGTTTTCTATTTTTTCTTATTATCAGATAGAAAAATTTATATCACGCTTCCAACTACTTGAAAAAATATCCAGAAAATTAGGTTTTTTAGGAAAATGAATGCTCTAAAATATAGTCTTCTATGATTTTTTCGTAAACCCAACCGTTTAAAAGATATTAACGGTTGAAATTTGACTACTTTTGGAAAAATTCTTTATTTCTTATTAATTTTATAACTCAATGAAAAAAAAATATTATGAATGATGAAACACATAGTTTTTTAGGAAATTTACTGCTCTATAAAAATAATCTCCTATGATTTTTCGATTAAGTTAAGCGTTTACGAGATATTCATCGTCAAACATCAATGCATATTAGGGTGGAACAAAAAAAAAATATTTATTTTTCGTTTGGTACTTTGAAAAATAGGTTCCTAGACACCTTTAAGAAAGCCTCTCCAAAAACCTATTCATAATAATTTTTTTTTTCATTGAGTTATAAAATTAATAAGAAATAAAAAATGTTCCCAAAAATAGTCAAATTTCAACCGTTAATATCTTTTAAAACGGTTGGGTTTACGAAAAAATCATAGGAGACTATATTTTAGAGCATTCAATTTCCTACAAAACCTAATTAACAAGATATTTTTTCAAGTAGATGGAAGCGAGATATAAATTTTTCTATCTGACAATAAGAAAAAATAGAAAACCGTTAGGCGGAGGACCTTCCCGTTACAATTAAAAACTCATATTTAGAGAGGCTTTCTTAGAGGTGTCTAGGAACCTATTTTTGCGAGTACCAATTGAATGTATATGTATACCCATATATATGTATCTCAATAAGGTAATACGTACAGTCGTTAGGTGAATTATAATACTCTGTAGCAATTGGTTGCAAGAGTATAAAAACTACGCTGCAAAAAAATACTTAGGAGGTACTGGGGCCTTTAATAAAACATATTCATGCATGTCGTCAGCTTTAAAGAAACTCTATAATAACGGGAAACTAACTGAAAAACAATGAATAGTCTGTACAGGGGTTACCGGGTCTATCAACTCATCTCCCACTGTTGCGCTCAATATACTACACCCTGCGAAATAAGTATAAAGGCAGATGTTTTTCTTATCATTACTCTCTTGATTTGCAACCCACAAAATAACTTTTTTTTACCTTAACTTAAGGCTTTCAGTCATGGACGTCAATTTAAGAACATTAAAGAGCTCAAAGTAAAAATTCAAGAAGAATGGAGGAACATTGAGCCATCGTACATTCATTCTCTCATTAACTCAATGCCAAAGCGTTTGGAAGAAGTTCTAAACAATAACGGAGGACATACTTCTTATTAAATTAATAAATATTTACCTAAGAAACTAAAATACTCTTGTGCCTTTATAATTATTTCGCACTAGATTTGAATTTTTTTTTAATTTTTCCTCATTGGAGCTCAAAGGGTTAAAAATTTAATTTTTGTTCATTTGTTTTTAAATCGTTCTGAAATACATTAATATAATTTATGTATGTATGTATATATAAAAATGAATCGCAAAATGTGTTGGTTAGCGCATAACTCAAAAACGCCTAGACCAATTTTGCCAATTCTTTTTTTAAATGTTCTTTGAGGTTCAAGGAAGGTTTTTGGCAAAAATTCGAATAATTGACGGAAACCCCTTAAAACCAGCCCTTTTCTTTTCCCATACAAACGAATTAATGTTTGTTTATTAGCAACGCTAAGGGAGCGACTGAGCCAATCTTGATGAAATTTTCAGAGAATGTTCTGTGGGGATCGGGGAAGGTATAGAAATAAAAAACCTGTATGCTTTTCGTGAGAAAAAGTCGGAAAATTGGACAATTCCAAAATGTTAATTTTTTCCATACAAATTTTTTTATTCAATTTTTTTGTTTTGTTTTTCAATTATTTGAATCATTCAAATTTGTCGTTTGTTTCAAAAATTTTTGAAAATTATTCAGTGAAAATTTTATGTGTGTTGCACACAAAGTGATCAATTACAGATTGAAATTTGCTACGGTCGGCGTTCTTTTTGGCATCAACTTACATTAGCAGCCCAAGGCACATGACCGAGTACTCCCAAGATGCGATGCCATACGTGCGGTATTATGGATCGCGCTCAATTAGCAAGCGATCGTCACGATGTCACACCACGACTTTTCAAACAACAGCTATGATGTTTGATGGACTTTATCTTGAAGCAACGTACATATGTATATATAGTGCTGTTAGATGCTAGATGTACTCTTTTGAGTGGCAAAAGAGAGATTTGCCGCACGCATACATTCTTCTTTGGATGGTGGATGGTGGTTAAACCAGATCAAATTGATGAAACCATTTCTGCAGAAATTCCTGATCCAGAGAAAGATCCAGTATTATACGAAGTAGTGGAAACCCATATGGTTCATGGACCTTGCATCCACTACAATCCCTTTTCGGTTTGTATATCTGACAATAAATGCACGAAACACTATCCATGTGCTTTTCTCTCGGAAACACAAACTTAAAATATCCACTCTATCGGCATCGCTCACCAGATAACAATGGCAGAACATTCAGCATTCAATTTAGAAGAGTGAATATTGAAACTGACAACACATGGATCGTACTATATTCCCCACTGTTGTTTAATTCACATTCAAAACTCATATCAACATTGAGTATTGCAGTTTGGTGAAATCTATAAAATGCGTTTGTAAGTACGTCACCAAAGGAAGCAATACGATACGGTCGATACGTGAACTGCAATAAAGCGCTTTGTAGGATATTTACTTTTGTAATTCATGAACGTTTTCCGTCTGTTGTGCGTCTTGCAGTTAATTTGGAGAATGGCCAAAGAGTATATTTCAACCCAGAGAATACAGTGCAGCCAGTAGAAACACCGCCAGCAACAAAATTAACATTTAAGAGTTTTTTCTCAACTTTCGTCAGTGATCCGTTTGCGAGAACATTGCTCTATTCGGAAATACCTTGATATTATACCTGGAATGCATCGTCGAAGAAATAGTTAAGCAGAAAGCAAAGCCAACCAGTAGATGGACATCTAGGTGTGTTATCAACTAATGCATTAGGACGAATTTACATAATCCACCCGTTAAATGACGATATTTTCTACCTTCAGTTGCTATTGATAAATGAGTCATTGCGTGCTGTGTGTGCAACTTTATGAGAAGCAAGCCAGCAATTACAATTGCTGGAAAATGATAATCACTGGAATGCAAATGAAGTTCGCACACTTTTTGTGATGATCATTTCGACATATCAGCCTTCAAATCCGCGTCAATTATGGGATACGAACAAAAATGACATTTCCAAAGACATTTTACATCGTCTTCGCTAAAAATTGGAAATGGGTCAATTCCGGTTGATATTTCCGGTGGCTTGATGTCAATTCCATTAGCCGCCTATCAATTCACGAAAGATGAACTCATCATGAATGTTCGGACATTGGCCAAATTATCGTAACTACGATTCCTTAAGTGCACGCGCGATGTTAGCTGCCAAAAATACCGATGTTGATGACTTAAACTGGAAGATTCAAAGTCAAATTCCGGGAGACTTGCGCTCATACAAATCAATCGATCGTCTTGATAATGAAGACGACGCCGTGAATTATCCAGTGAAATTTCTAAATTCTTTGGAGAGGCTTGGTAGTATACCACCGCATCATTTGCGTCTCAAAGTTGGATCTGTTGTTATTATGTTCCGCAATCTGCGCTATCCAATACAAGGGGCAGAATACTTGATTCTAATAATTCCTTTGAGTTCTAACGATTTGCCATTTTAATTCAAACGTATTCCGTTTCCAGTGAAATTGCATTTGAGATGACAATCAACAGGAAACAAGGATAGTCGCATAATGTGTAGCATAAATTTGGAAATGCTCTGTTGCTAACACGGTCAGATATACGTGGCGTACTCACGAGTTGGAAAACCATCTTTTCTGTCTACCGGAACAAAAACCAAAAAATTAAGTTTATCAAGCTGCGTTACATTGAAAAAAAAAGCAACGTTAAATTTAATTTTCTTTTCATTTCAAAACACATAATTTCACGCTGGACAACGGCTGCGGGTTCAGCTAGTTTATAAATAAAATCACAAAATATTAGAAAGTTCCTTTTTTAAGAAATCTTTTTGTAGTGCCTTTATACTTATTTCGCAGGGTGTACTACATCAGATGCCCATAGACGTGTATAGTCTGAAAGTATCAGCAAGTTCTGCTATTAAAACGTCGGAAAGAGTAAGAACATAGCGTCTCCTACTTGTAATTCTGCAAAGTATAATCAAATACCCTTTAAATGTGAGTGGAGAAGAGGACTGCAGATGACTTATCTGACACGGACTAATTGCAATTTTCAATCCCATAATTATGTTATAGTTTTTGACTGTTCGATGGACAACACATCACTGCAAAAGTTAATAGTTTTTGCTTTGTTTTTATACTCTTGCAACATGTTGCAACAGAGTATAATAGTTTTTGTTCAGCTAAGGGTTGTACGTATCACCTAAAACTAATCTAGATATATCTATTTTTATGTATAAAAATGATCTGTATGACGAGACGAGCTGAAATCGGCATGTCTGTATGGTGTGGCCCCGCCCTCTAATCTGTTTTATGTACATATCTCCGCTTAAGCTACAGTAACCACATTCGCTCAAAACAAATTCTTCAAGCGTTCCTATCGACACTAATAAAATGGATGAAATCAGAAGATAATCCTATGTTAGAGTGAAAAAATTAGCGAAATCGCACTAAAACCATGCCTACTTCGAACACAACCCATTTTTTAAATTCTATTTGGTTCTAATAAAATAAAATTTTTCGAGAAGGCAGATTGGCCAGTTGTTGTATAGCACAGTTGCTATAACTTTCATTTGTTTGTTATTATTAAATTCCCCCCTGTCTCGCGCGCGAACTGACGCTGATTTTTTTTTTACGCTCCTTCGTTCAAGGAGGGCACTACTTCCTCTGATCCTGTTCCGCGCTGGTACCTCCGCTACCTCAGGAGTCTTCCTCTTCCGGAGTTGACTCAAGTGCCACTTTAGCATTCGAAGGTTATAGTGCTCGCCGGGTTTACCGTCTGTTAGGGAAGGGGCCAATTGGTCTCCCCTTCTCGTTTAACACCTCTTTCTGCGAGCACCTCCGCCGATGTGAGTCCCCCGCCTATAACTAGCTGGGCCTGCCCAGTGGTCACAGTCGACTTCACCTGAGCTACTGTTATGTGACTTGCAGTTAATTGTGAGAATGGCCAAAGAGTGTATTTCAACCCAGAGAATACAGTGCAGCCAGTAGAAACACCGCCAGCAACAAAATTAACATTTACGAGTTTTTTTCTCAACTTTCGTCAGTGATCCGTTTGCGAGAACATTGCTCTTTTCGGAAATACCTTGATATTATACCTGGAATGCATCGTCGAAGAAATAATTACGCAGGAAGCAAGACCAATCAGTAGATGGACATCCAGGTGTGTTATCAACTAATGCATTGGGACGAATTTACACAATCCACCCGAAAAACGACGATTGTTTCTACCTTCGGTTGCTATTGATAAATGAGTCATTGCGTGCTGTGTGTGCAACTTTTTTGAGAAGCAAGCCAGCAATTACAATTGCTGGAAAATGATAATCACTGGAATACAAAAGAAGTTCGCACACTTTACGTGATAATAGTTTCGACATATCAGCCTTCAAATCCGCGTCTATTATGCGATACGAACAAAAATGACATTGCCGAAGACACATCGTCTTCGCTAAAAATTGGAAATGGGTCAATTCCGGTTGATACTTCCGGTGGTTTGATATTAATTCCATTCGCCGCTTATCAATTCATGAAAGATGAACTCATCACGAATGTTCGGCCATTGCTAAATATCGTAACTACGATTCCTTAAGAGCACACCCAATGTTAACTGCCAAAAATACCGATGTTGTTGACTTAAACTGGAAGATTCAAAGTCAAATTCCGGGAGACTTGCGCTAATACAAATAGATAGATCGTTTTGACAATGAAGAGGACGCAGTGAATTATCCAGTGGAATTTCTAAATTTTTTGGAGAGGCTTGGTACTCGTAATATGCCACCGCATCATTTGCGTCTCACAGTTGGATCTGTTGTTATTATGTTCCGCAATATGCACTATCGAATATAAAGGGGCAGAATGCTTAAATCTACCAATTCCTTTTAGTTTTAACGATTTCCCTCTTAAGCTCAAACGTATTCCGTTTCAAGTGAAAATTGCATTTGAAATGACAATCAACAGGAAACAAGGATAGTCGCATAGCGTGTAGCATAAATTTGGAAATGCTCTGTTTTTCACACGGTCAGATATACGTGGCGTACTCACAAGTTGGAAAACTATCTTTTCTGTATACCGGAACAAAAACCAAATAATTTTGTTTATCAAGCTGCGTTACATTGAAAAAAAAAGCAACGTTAAATTTAACTTTTTTATCATTTCAAAACACATAATTTCACGCAGGACAACGGCTGCGGGGTGAGCTAGTTTATAAATAAAATCACAAAATATTAGAAAGTTCCTTTTTTAAGAAATCTTTTTGTAGTGCCTTTATACTTATTTCGCAGGGTGTACTACATCAGATGCCCATAGACGTGTATAGTCTGAAAGTATCAGCAAGTTCTGCTATTAAAACGTCGGAAAGAGTAAGAACATAGCGTCTCCTACTTGTAATTCTGCAAAGTATAATCAAATACCCTTTAAATGTGAGTGGAGAAGAGGACTGCAGATGACTTATCTGACACGGACTAATTGCAATTTTCAATCCCATAATTATGTTATAGTTTTTGACTGTTCGATGGACAACACATCACTGCAAAAGTTAATAGTTTTTGCTTTGTTTTTATACTCTTGCAACATGTTGCAACAGAGTATAATAGTTTTTGTTCAGCTAAGGGTTGTACGTATCACCTAAAACTAATCTAGATATATCTATTTTTATGTATAAAAATGATCTGTATGACGAGACGAGCTGAAATCGGCATGTCTGTATGGTGTGGCCCCGCCCTCTAATCTGTTTTATGTACATATCTCCGCTTAAGCTACAGTAACCACATTCGCTCAAAACAAATTCTTCAAGCGTTCCTATCGACACTAATAAAATGGATGAAATCAGAAGATAATCCTATGTTAGAGTGAAAAAATTAGCGAAATCGCACTAAAACCATGCCTACTTCGAACACAACCCATTTTTAAATTCTATTTGGTTCTAATAAAATAAAATTTTCGAGAAGGCAGATTGGCCAGTTGTTGTATAGCACAGTTGCTATAACTTTCATTTGTTTGTTATTATTAAATTCCCCCCTGTCTCGCGCGCGAACTGACGCTGATTTTTTTTTACGCTCCTTCGTTCAAGGAGGGCACTACTTCCTCTGATCCTGTTCCGCGCTGGTACCTCCGCTACCTCAGGAGTCTTCCTCTTCCGGAGTTGACTCAAGTGCCACTTTAGCATTCGAAGGTTATAGTGCTCGCCGGGTTTACCGTCTGTTAGGGAAGGGGCCAATTGGTCTCCCCTTCTCGTTTAACACCTCTTTCTGCGAGCACCTCCGCCGATGTGAGTCCCCCGCCTATAACTAGCTGGGCCTGCCCAGTGGTCACAGTCGACTTCACCTGAGAGCATGGGCTCATACACGCAAAAGAAAATAAGTTCCCGAGTAAGTCACATTTCATTTCCCGAAGGCACAAAGTTGCCTTGATGCGTCGAGTCGTATTTCGTCTTCTCAACTTTCATTAAATTATGGTACGATCCAAAAAAATTGTACTCAACTATTTTTCGACTTCGCTTACATAAGTACGCGTTAAGGCACAAATTTTGAGTCTCAACACCTTTTTAGCTTGTGATTGCACTGAAACGCATTAAACCTCAACGACAAAAAATTACCTAAAACAATAGAAATCTATTGGTTGACAAAAGAGGATTTGTTTTGGATGCCAATATTAATGATCTGTGAACCAATAAACCAAACATATTGTCAATATCTGCTCGGTTCCATTGCATGTTAACACTTGCTCATAAAATTTAAAGCAAATTTGCTGCAGCTTTCATCAAATAGTATTCTCCGGTACGTCATCTGCCAAATACATGCCTTCCCAAATGCTTCACAGACAAGTTTATGCTGCTTACTATATAGTCTAGAGTGGCTCCTCTGAAGACCATGTAACCTCTCAACACGTGTAGCGGCCTTTATTGAGTCGACGATTAGAGGAAATAACATTATGAACAGACTTTGAAATCGTGTTGCATTGAATGAAAACTCGTCCCTCTTCATTAGAAAACTATGTCGCAAATAGAGTAACCGAAATCCTAAAATTTACCGACATAGTGTGTTAGCAAAAATGCCAACAAAACAAAATCCTGCGGACAAATTGTTTCGGGGTTGCAAAGTGGACGAATTGAATAATTTGAAAGTTCCTCTTACAAGAACCCGTATTATGGCCAATTAACACTCACTTCCAACTCTCCCCAAAACACGAAGAAAAATTATTTCACTGCAAATATGAAAGTTAATAACGGGTGATCCAAGTAGAAGTACTTTTTTTAATAGTTATGTTATTTTCATGGAAATACTTACTACTGAACAACGTTTACAAATCGTTCGACTTTAATACGAAAAGTCACGTTCTGTAAAGAATCTTGGGACCCAGCATTTATTATTGGATAACATTCGACAAAATAGATCAGCACGCAGTGAAGAAAATATAGCAGCAGTAGCTGAAAGTTTCCTCGAAAACCGTGAAGAGTTGATTTGAGAGCTGTTCGCAAGAACTTGGACTGACGTATAGAATGCTGAATTGAAAGCGTACGAAATAGAGCTTGTGCAAGAACTGAAGCCGCTCAACCTTCCCAACCGGCATCGCTTCACTCTATGGACTCTTGAAAAGTTGTAAGTAGATCCGTCTTTTCGAGCCAACTTTTATTCTGGCTCAATGGGTATGTAAACAAACGAAAGTGCCGCATTTGGGATGAAAAGCAACATTCAAAAATTTAATAACTGTCATTTCATTTAGAAAATCGGTTTGATGGGGTTTGTGGGCCAGTGAAATCCTCGGTGCATATTTCTTCAAAAATTATACCAGTGTTCTCGACAGCTACCGCGGTATGTTAACCGACTACTTCTGACAAAAACATCAAACAATGGATTTATTGAGACAATACTTCAGTGTGCAGATAACACAATTAAATAAAAATCCACTTGTTTTTTGTGACATAAACAGAATTAAGTGTTCATTAGGAAAAAAGTGCCGCAAATGCAGAAAGTAGCTACAGTTTTCTTCTACCACCTATAACCTTTTTGATATGAGGATTTTTGTTAGAAAAAAGAAAACAGCGATGGATATATTATTGTTATATTATGTTATTAACTAAAGAGTACCTTAAAATGTAACTGTCGATGTTTTTTGGTTTTTATTTTGTTCTTGGAGTATCTCTTAACAATATCCAGCAGTAATCAAACAGGCAACAAACAGGCACTCCACTTGCCTTAGTACTTTTTCTCCATAGTAGAAATGTCTTGGTGGAACCCCTCCCCATGTTCCTCACTTACGGCATCTAAATTTTCGAGGAAAAAGACCATATGGGAGTCCAGAAAGTGAATTTTAAGGGACATGTTGCAATCCATATATTAATAGGCAATAAGTAGTTCAGTAACAAGATCTTTGTAATTGTCAGCTTTCACATTTTCAAGAAAAATGTTAACAACAAGACATTCCAGGCTCGTATTTCACTTTCATTGAGCATTTCCTCAAATATTTCATAATTTTCTTATTAGCGGACCAACAAATATAAATTTTTGTTTGAGATACAAGAACCCTCTTCCATTTCTGTCCATTGTCTTAACAAAATTCTTCATTAAAGCCAATTTGATATGCGAAAGAGGTAGTAATACTTTTTTGGGATCAACTAGATGTTCGCTGGTAACGTTTTTTTGTCCCGGAGTGAGTGTCTGTCGTACTGGCCACTGCTTCTGTACATAATGACAGTTTCTCGCACGACTGCATTCCAAGAAGAAGGGCTAGTGCTTTCAGGTCTCCACATTTCCCCATACAAACATATGTATGTATGTAAGTAAAAATGATTGTTTGTTTGTTAGTAACGCTAACACGGAGCGGAACCAATATTCATGAAATCAGAAGTTGTTCGCTGTGGATCTGGAAAGGGTTAGATATAAAAAAAACCATATACTTTTCATAAGCAAAAGTCGAAAAATTGGAAATTTCCAAAAAGTGACTTTTCATACAATTCTTTTTTGTTTTGTTTTTCAATATTTTGATTTGTAAATTATTTGAATCGTTCAATTTCGATCGCTTGCTTTTTTATTCCGGCTATTTAAAAGAAAAATTATTCAGTGAAAACTTTATGTGTGTTTCAAACGAAGTGATCAATTACAGATTGAAATTTGTTACGAAGCAACGAAGACATCGCGCTAATATCGGTTGGCGTTCTTTTTGCCATCAACAACACAAGACACATGAATTACATGAGACTCCCAGGATGCGATGACATATCGCTCATTTACTTCAACAGTGTCATAACTCAAAAAACTGATTTTTTGAGTTAAATACAAAAAAATGTGCTCAATATCATGGTTAATATTGTATAAAAAATTCTCTGTGATTAGTAGAAAATTGAGCGCGTGAGATGAAAAAGTGCCGTTATTCCACTTGTTGTGACGCGTCAAATTTTTGCTACAGCATCGACACATTTCAGTTTAACATGAGTCGTCGTCGTGTAAAGATTATTAGTTTTTCCGAAAAAACGATATATTTTGTGTTACAGCGATTTATGTGAAAAGGTAGTTACATTTTTCATGTTGCTAATTTTCATGTAAATAGTATTATTTTGCGTTGTGACTATACTGTTGAAAAATTTTAGTTCCTCATAATTTGCGCAACACAATATGTGACGTTGTTGTTGAAAATAAATTAATTGCGTAACTAGGTATTTTGTTTTGTGACGTTTTTTTCGTGAAAAAATGGGCTGTGTAGAAATGGCGATTTTGTGTTAATATAAAATGTGTCATTATTTACGAAAATAGTATCGGCTATAATATAAAACACCTTCTCATAACGTAAAATGATACGCTATTGCTGATAATAAAATTACGAATTTCGACTTTTTCTAGCTTACTTGGAAATGTCGTTATCCAAAAATAATTGCGGATCTTCTACATCATTGTTCTCAGAAGATAGTAACAATTCCATAGTTGATGTGACATACTTCCCAGTTTCTGCTAACGATTCCAGTGATAGTGTCTACGGCAATGATGAAGATAACCCACCACATCCGACCGCGGTAAACAGCCTAATTTATGATAACTGCTTCGAGGAAGATTCTCCAGATCTAGAATTATGTACGCCAGTACCTGAACAAAACTTCAAACATAAACAATGCTTCCACCATTCTGGTTAGTCCGGCGATGAAAGGAAAAAAAGAGGAAGCAGCCAGAAAATTGAAAGAGAAATATGTATTGTAAAAAAAAAGAGAAATAGTGGTGAACACTATGAAAGCTTATAAAATTATTAGAAACAAAAGAGAAATTAAACCTCCGTGCGGTGAAAACTGTCGGTATAAATGTTCAAATATATTTAGCGAAGAGTAGAGAAAAGAGATATTTTCCTCATATTGGGCTCTTGGCGACATTGAGAAGCAGAGGCAATTTATTTCCAATTGTATGAAACTCGTTGACACCACTGACTCATTCATTACTACAATTCGATCAGCAAAGAAAACAGGCCACCCATTCTTAGTGCAAGAAATGTCTTATGGAGATTTCTTTGACCTCAAATTACTCTCTAATGACATGGGTCCATTGAATATGGGAGAAATTTAACTCTCTCAAGTGAAAATCCTGAAGGTTCAACGAGAGTCACCCAACTCTGTGCTTTTCAAATCATCATACGCCGAGGAAAAGTTCAGGGAAGCCACTATAATCAAATCCAAGAAGAAACATAGCACACCGATTGATTTACAAAAAGCCTACCACTCCAAAATCGGAATTCCTAATAATAAAAGACAAGATATCAACGAATTAATTAAAAATTACTTGATTCCACGCTTTTATCAAGAATTTTATAACAATTTGTGATTCAATCATATATGTATTTCCACTATTCATTAATCATTTCTACTATTTTTAAAAACTGAAAATTAACTTCATATAAAAATATGTTTTGATGCTATGAATTTTTATATTTTATTTTTTTTTACGTTAAAAACCCCCGAAAATGAAATGTCTAAATGTATAAATTTCGCCCATTATTCACAAAAAATAAATATAAAGCTCTTATAAATGGAAATTCGGCTGGAAATGCCATTTTAAAAAACTTTATAAACCATTTTTATTGATTATGACTATGGGGGTTTGTATTTTATTTCTCAACAATAATGACACATTTAGCTTATAACCGAGAAATTTCTATATTTTTTCAGAAACAATGACATAATTCAAAGCAGAAAAGTTTTTGTTCAAGAAAAAATTGGAAAATCATTAATTTCGGTCGAATTTCTTCTATAATGTGTACTACACATGACATATCACTAGTTTGCATAGAAAATCTGCGATCTTAGCTTTTATTTAACCCACAAAAGAAAGCTGAAAACTAAAAATTGCTCTCCTGAAAAAATGCGTTTTTTGAGTTATGACACTATTGAAGTAAATGAGCGATATGTGTGGAATTATGGATCGCTGTCAATCAGCAAGCGATCATCATGACAATACAGCAAGACTTTTCAAACAAAAGCTACGATGTTTGATGGACTTTATCTTGAAGCAACGTATGTTTATACAAGTATGGTGCAGTCAGATGCAGGATGTACTCTGTTGAGTGGCAAAAGAGAGGTTTGCCGCACGCATACATTCTTCTTTGAATGGTGGATGGTGGTTACACCAGATCAAATTGATGAAATCATTTCTGCGGAAATTCCTCATGCAGAGAAAGATCCATTATTCTACTAAGTGATGAAAACCAATATGGTGAATGTACCTAGCGGACACCACAATCTCACTTGCAATAAATGCACGAAACGCAACCGGAAATGATGGATATCCACTCTATCGTCGTAGCTCATCAGACGACAATGGCAGGACATTTACCTTTCAACTTAGAGTAGTGAATATCGAAGTCGACAACATATGGATCGTACCGTATTCCCCGCTATTGTCTAATTCACATTCTAAACTCATGCCAATGTTTGGTATTGTAGTTTGGTGAAATCGACTTTTCCGACTGTTGTGCGTTTCGCAGTTCATTTGGAGAATGGCTAAAGAGTGTTTTTCAACCCAGAGAATACAGTACAGCCAGCGGAAACACTTCCAACAACAAAATTTACATTGACGAGTTTTTTCTCAACTTGCGTCAGTGATTCGTTTGTGAGAACATTGCTCTATTTGGAAATGCCTTGATATTATGCATGGAATGCATCGCCGAAGAAATAGGTACGCAGAAAGCAAGGCCAACCAATAGATTGACATCCAGGTGTGTTCGCAACTAATTCCTTAGGACGAATTTACATAATCCACCCGAAAAACTAAGATTGCTAATACCTTCGGTTGCTATTAATAAATGTACGTCGTTCAGTTTGATTTGAGTCATTGCGCACACTTTTCGCGATGTCATTTCGACATACGAGTATCAGCCTTCAAATCCGCGTCAATTATGGAACACGAACAAAAGTATATTGCCGAAGACATTTTACATCGCATTCGTTAAGAATTGGAAATAGGCAAATTTCGGTTCCAGTTTGATATCACTTCAACGAAATATGAACTCATCACGAATGTTTATGCCCAAATTATCGTAACTACGATTGCATAGCTGCGCGCCAATTATACGTGGCGTTTTCCAGAGTTGGAAAACCATCTTCTCTGTACATTTACGCACCGGAAAAGAAACCAAAAAAAAAAGCGCATAACTCAAAACGCCTGAACAAATTTTGCCAATTCTTTTTTTTAAAGGTTCGTTGAGGCTCAAGGATGGTTTTTACGGCAAGAAAACCCCGAATAATTGCCGGAAAATCCCTAAAAACAGCCCTTTTCTTTTTCCCATACAAACGAATGTTTGTTTATTAGTAAGGCTAAGGGAACGACTGAACCAATCTTGATGAAATTTTCAGAGAATGTTCTGTGTGGATCGGGGAAAGTTTAGAAATAAAGAAACCTGTATGCTTTTCGTGAAGAAAAGTCGGAAAATTGGACGATTCCAAAAAGTAAATTTTTTCCATACAAATTTTTTTTGTTTTGTTTTTCAATTATTTGAATCGTTCAAATTTGTCGTTTGCTTCAAAAATTTTTTGAAATTATTCAGTGAAAATGTTATGTGTTTTTCACACAAAGTGATCAATTACAGATTGAAATTTGAAATATCGGTCGGTGTTCTTTTTGGTATCAACATACATTAGCAGCCCAAGGCACATGATCGATTACTCCCAGGATGCGATGACATACGTGCGGTATTATGAATCGCGGTCAATCAGCAAGCGATCGTCACGATGTCACATCAAGACTTTTCAAGCAACAACTTCGATGGACTTTATCTAGAAGCAACTTATATATGTTGCGATTAGATAGTAGATGAACTCTGTTGAGTGGCAAAAGAGAGGTTTGCCCCACGCACACATTCCTTTTTGGATGGTGGTTACACCAGATGAAATTGATGAAATCATTTCTGCTGAAATTTCTGATGCAGAGAAAGATCCAGTATTATACGAAGTGATGAAAACCATAATGCCTCTCGGGCCTTGCGGATATCACAATCCCACTTCGATTTGTATGTCTGACAATAAATCCACCAAACACTATCCACGTGTTTTTCTTTCGGAAAGTTGCTGACTAGACTACAATGGGAGAACATTCAGCTTTCAATTTAGAAGAGTGAATATCGAAATATTTTATTGTCTAATTCATATTCAAAGCGCGTATCAATGTTGAGTATTGCAGTTTGCTGTAATCAATAAAATACGTTTGTAAGTACATCACCAAAGGAAACAACATGGCGGTTATTGGTCTTGAACGATACGGTTGATACGTGAACTGCACTCAAGCGCTTTGTAGCACTTTCCGAATGTTGTGCGTCTCGCAGTTAATTTGGAGAATGTCCAAAGAGTGAATTTCAACCCAGGGAATACAGTACAGCCAGTGGAAATACCGTCAGCAACAAAATTAACCTTTACGAGTGCTTGCTCAACTTTCGTCAGTGATCCGTTTGGGAGGACATTTGGAAATACCTTGGTATTATACATGGAATGCATCGTCGAAGAAATAATTACGCAGAAACCAAGGTCAACCAGTAGATGGACATCCAAGTATGTTATCAACTAATGCATTAGGACGAATTTACACAATCCACCCGAAAAACGACGATTGTTTATACCTTCGGTTGCTATTGATAAATGTACGCAGTTCAACTTCATTTGAGTCAATGCGTACTGTGAATGATACGATGTGTGCAACTTTATGAGAAGCAAGCCAGCAATTACAATTGCTGGAAAATGATAATCACTGGAATGCAAATGAAGTTCGCACACTTTTCACCATAATCATTTCTACACATCAGCCTCCAAATCCGCGTCTATTATGGGATACGAACAAAAATGACATTGCCGAAGACATTTTACATCTAAAAATTGAATATGGATAAATTCCGGTTGATACTTCCGGTGGTTTGATATCAATTCCATTTGCCGTTTATCGATTCACGAAGGATGAACTCATCAAGAATTGTTTAAACTTAAACTAGAAGATTCAAAGTCCAATTCCGGGAGAATTGCGCTCATACAAATCGATCGATCGTCTTGACAATGAAGACGACACCATGAATTATCCAGTGGAGTTTCTAAATTCTTTGGAGGGGCTTTGTATACCACCGCATCATTTGCGTCTCAAAGTTGGATCTGTCGTTATTATGCTTTGCAATCTACAAGCGCCGAAACTATGTAATAGAACCCGACTGATTGTGACGCAGCTATCGAATACAAGGGGGCAGAATGCTTGATTCTACGAATTGCTTTGAGTTCTATCGATTTGCCATTTCAGTTCAAACGGATTCCATTTCCAGTAAAAATTGCCTTTGAGATGACAATCATCAGGACAAAAGGATAGTTGCTAGAAGTGTATGGCATAAATTTGGAGCTGCTATGTTTTTTACACGGCCAAAAATACGTGGCGTGCTCACGAGTTGGAAAACTATCTTCTCTCTACATTTACGCACTGGAACAGTAACCAAAAAATGTTGTTTATCAAGCTGCGTTGCATTGAAAAAAAAGAAATGATAAATTTAATTTTCCTTTCATTTCAAAACACATATGTAATTTCACGCAGGAAAACGGCTGCGGGGTCAGCTAGTATAATAATATTTACATCACTTTTTAAAAGGTTCCAACCTTTTAGTCTGGATGGTAAAAGTTCGGACTGCGATTTTGAAAGGCTTAGATCTCGAACTAAGTCGAAAAGATCACCCTGTGAAATTAGATGCGGCACTGTTGAACATGTTGGTAGATCAAATAAAGGTTCGGTTGTCATTTTCCTTGCAGTTTCTAGTTCTTTGTCGATACTTCAAGATTCTGGTTCTTTTGGAATAGGAAGGTGTTGACTGTGTTTGACAAGCTGATTGTAAATTATAGTACTTAACCGTATGTTTAGACTTCGGTCCAATACCTTTAAAATTGATGAGACAAAAATAGCAACATGTAACATGGTATTTAGTTGTTAACAATGTTACACAAGTTTTACAACAGATATGAGGGCCCATGCTTTGTCATGGTCCCCAACTTTAACACCAAAATACAGTTCGTAATCTTTTAGCACAAGCGGAGTAAAAATACGTTTTTGCGATTTAAAAGCAAAAACTGTTTGCACCATTTTCGCTCTGCCTAGGCATTGTACCTAAAAATCTTAAACACAGTAATTTCAAAAACGTAAAAGAATGTGAGTTCAAAAACGTTTTGCTATCTAAACATAGAACCCGTAACCGATTCGAACACCGTCAGTCTACTGATAAATCTTGTAAAATAAAATTATCGTAAAATACGCTGTTTACTGCAAACAAGCAGGCAAAACCGGTCTAAACCGGATAAATCTTTAATTGTATGAAAATTTGATATGATGCAATATAACGAAATTTTATGTATTGTAAAATCTATAGCCGCAGGTTACAGAAAATGTGGGTGATAGAAAAATTCTGCTTTCAGATTTGACTTCAGGGTAAAAAACAGTTCATTGGTCACTGAGTGATGTCCCAGACTATATGCAACAACAACGTAACCAAGTTCGTCGGCGCCAATCGCAAGCTGCTCGAATTCAAAGAGGCGTTTCTGTTGTTGCTGCGAGAGACTGCCACTGGGTTGCTGTCTCAAACAACAATTTTGGCGGTAAGGGCCAAACCTTACGTTACGAACCGTCAGGAGTGGAAGACAGGTAATATATTTTTTCCTAGGTTGGTAGAACTGTCCTTAATTATGATGCCAAAAATAAACGGGATCTGTCAACCATTCTGTTTACAGTAGCTGTTTATGTCAGTCGATTCCGTCTCCTATTAATCCCTTTTCTGTCATCCTGAATGTAAAATTGCATATCTGTGACGCATTTACTTACAGGCTTACAATATTACACATTCAAACAAACCCGTTATATGAGGAATGGGCGGTGGTAAAATTTAATGCTTTTGGCGTATTTAGTTGTTGATTTATCGCGCTTGTAGTAGTTTTAACAGTACGGTTATATGGGGAATAAGCGGAGTTATCCTCCTATTTCATCCATTTTTACACTGTAGGTAGAAGTATAACATTTAGATTCAGCAAATTTGGTTGTTATAGCTTAAGTGGTTTAAGAGATATGTACATTAAACTAATTAGACCCACTTTTAAAAAATTTTTGCCCACAGGTGCTCCTGGCAAATGCGATCCACTGTGCTAAATTATACTTTATATCTTAATTCAGTACTTAGTTATGGCACTTTCAATGTTTTTGGTTAATAGCGATTTGTGGGCGCGGCAGTGATCCAATACACCCATCTACGAACTCGAATTTTTTTGTAGCAAGGAACCCACATACTAAGCTTCATCAAGATATCTTAATTTTTACTCAAGTTACACTTGCACTAACGGACGGACAGATAGTCAACTGGATTTCAACTTTTCTCGTCATCCTGATCATTTATATATATACTCGTATCTAACCCTATATCTATTTCGAGTAGTTTTAGGTGATAGGTGATCGTTAGGTGAACAAAACTATAATAGTCTGAAGCAACTGGTTGCAAGAGCATTAAAATATCTGATCGCCATTAGACTTTACAGAAACATCCGCTGGGCCAACCTGAAAATCGTTCAAAAACTTCATTATAATCAATTCAATCGTTAAAATTTTAAAATTACATTCAAATAAATTCAGGAACAAAACATAAGTTTAGCATCCTGGATGCCCTATCGTCAGAGTAGCGTGTGTTGTTTGAGGAACATGCTTCTCACCACGAAGAAGCTTCTAAGGGAGCTTAGGGATCTGGTGGACGGCAAGGCAGATGACGGCGAGTGTGAGGACCACTTCTTCATAGAACTAAAATAGTGGTGGCCAATTTGGTGATTGCCCAATTTAATCTGCACGATGTGGCGTCAGCGTCGGCTGCATTGTGATAATCTGGACAACTTTCTAATCCAAAACCCTTGGGACCACAAAGAGGCGTCAAAGCGGAGACGAATAAGGTTATCAGAGATCTCACTAGTGAGAGGCTTATAACCTACGTAGTAGTTCGGAACTATAATAACTTCTTTTACATTTCAGATTTCCTTACACAGGGCCTGGTTGTCGTACAGACCAGGAATGACGAAGATGCGAATTTCGTCTTGGCGGCGACATAGACAGCACTTCTTGAGGCCGTGTATAGTATAGTGGCTTAGTTCAGAAAAAACAAGATGCCCCTAATCTTAGGATTTGATTCGAACCCCAAGCACACTGAATTGAGCAGCACGGACTGCAACACACTGAGTGACAACTCTTTGAATTTATTATTAGTAGTAATTTAAGCATTGAGGATATGAGTTGGGAACTTACGTTCGTTTTAAGAAATAGAAGGGATGTACTGCATATCACTTTGTGTAACGTACTCATGAACCGGCAGATAAACTGTTTTCAAGTCATGATGCCGGAGCTCTTCTATCTAGCAATTCAATATAGCTTTTTGTACGGCCCAAAAGCATGTCGAATGAGTGTCTTAGCTCGTTGGTCAGTATGGCCGCCAGTATGCCGGTGCAAGCCTTTTGAATGCCTCTACGTCTGCATAACGCTGAGGATTCTGAGCAATTTTTGGTCGTCAGTCAATTTGTGCGGAACAAACCGGGCACACCTTTCGTCAGCCCAAATGTTCCGTAAAAATGTGATAAATCGATGCTTTGGAGATGTTCAATTCCATTTCCATGAATTTCAATGATGACTTCGGCTGATTTTTGATGAATTTGCGCACAGTTTTGATGGAATTTCCGGTGATCATGGATTTTGATTGGCCCACATGTTGATGAGCCACTTTGAAAAGGTTGAAACCACTCGTGCACTCCGCTACGGAATAGGCAATCATCGCCATAAACTTGTTTCATCAATTGAAACGTTTCGGTACAAGTTTTGCCAATTTTAAAACACAATTTAATGTTGGCTCGCAATAACTTCACTTCCAATCGATAAAATGTTATGAAATTCTCACTGGATAATTGATAAAGACAGCAGGTGTCAAATCGTTACATCCGTGCACGGATCGGCAAATATACGAAAGAAAATTACGTGATACGTCAATCGGATGCGGTGATTGACATTATGGCATACGATAGCAAACAGATCGTAATGTGTTTTCAATTCACAAAAGTTTTTTTATTCTACATTGCTCTGGATCGTATTTTTAAATCACAATAGATTTGGAACTGTAAAAACTGTTGCAAAATTTTCAATAAACTAACAAAAGTGATTAAATATCAAAATAGATCCGACTTTGTTTTTTTACTTGAGCTCTAATTAAAGCGATAGGGATAAAAAAAAATTGTGCGAAGATAGACAAGAAATCGTAGCAATAGCGTAGGTGTAAAAAAAAAACAAGTTATGAAGCCTTATTAACAAAATTTCCAATGTAGATGTATCGTTGAACATAGCATTGGAATCTTAAATACATGCTGAAGGATTTTAGGATATGAAAAGAGAGAAAGGTATCATGCCACAAAAGTCGAACATTTGCTAATGTTTGCACGGCGTAACATAACATCTGCATAAAATTTAAAATAAGTTATGACCTCAAAATTGGGATTCTGATCACACACAAGAAATAGACACTATTTTAGTGAACCGCCTCACCCCAATCGACCAAATAAAGTAGTTTTTAATAAATTTAATTTTAAAATATATATTAACCTTGTAATTATCTTTTTTAATTCAAACTAAATTACAAGAATTTTGTTCATATCAGTGTTTTATTATTTTTCAGGCGGTATTCCATTTATTGGTTTCTTGTGTTTGTTCTTTAACTCAAAATTATAAAAACATATGTATAAAATTTAGAAGCGTTACGAAATACAGACTTCTACGTGACGAGTGATAAGTTCACGGATGATAGCGATTCGCACCAGGAGGCGCTAAATTCCTATACACTTTGGAACGCACCTTGTACACTGAGTAGTGTTTTTCGCAAATTATCACGCAGAAATTTTCGCGGTTTGTTTGTTGGCGGCAGATTCAATAAATAGATCGAAGATGTTCCTCAGCTTTTTATCTTCGATTTTGGAACGTTACAAGTAGCGTATGTATCTTATTTGATGTATTTGCCAGAACGATCGGATTTTTCTGTAGAATCACGCTGAGTGAATAAGTTAGAGATAGAATATTCCATATGTAAAAAGTCCCAATTATAAATTGAAATTTGCACACTGTAGCGATGGTCATCGTTGCTTTTCCCGATGTTTCCTTATTTTGCATCATCTATTTCAAGTTCTTCGTCAAGCCGCGTCGCTTCAAATTTAGCACTTTCAGTGACGTATTTGATTGGATTTATTAACAAATTTAATCAGTATACGTTACTACACTTTGTAATTTCAGTTTTATTTTAACATTATTCATTATATTCAATAAATATAGTTTAAAAACTACAACTATCAAAACTCTACTGTGTCTAATAAAATTATATTGAAAGTAAACAAACTTAAAAGGTTCTTTATCAAACATAGCATAAGCAAGAACATAATTTCGTCTTTCTTAAACATACTTTAAAAATTATAGTGCCATTTAACCAGTCTGCGTTTTCTGCCACAAAACGATCATGCGTTCTGTTTCTATCAATCCATTTTCTTTCCAAGGTGTTAATGAAATCTTTCAAAGAATTTTTCTCGTCTGGATCAAATGTAAAAGATCCTTTTTTATCTTTGAGTTTATGTCCCAGAATCTTAATTTTGCCGTCGAGATCCAAATGCATTTGTTTGTACAAAGCATCAAAAATGTCACGGCGTCTGCACTGTAAATCATTTCAATTTAATCAGTATACGTTGTTGCACTTTGTAATTTCAGTGGTATTTTAACATTATTTATTATATTCAATAAATATAGTTTAAAAACACTAAAAAAAACGCTTTTAAAGCATATCAAACTAAAAAGTGAAAAATAATTCTTTGTATAAACTAACAATGATAATTAAGGAAAAATTCACAATGTCACAACGCACCTCACGCTTTTCTTACAATAATGTAGGAATTTTTCCTTCATTATTATTGTTAGTTTATACAAAGAATTATTTTTCACTTTTTAGTTTGATATGCTTTAAAAGCGTATTTTTTAGTTTTTTTAAACTATATTTATTTTTATTTTTTAGTTTGATGTGCGAAACCCCAAATTTGTTAATATATGAACTATGACTTGTAGTATTGGTTAGGTAAATCGATACTTAGGCAGCATTTAATATCTACTAGTAACTTTTCATTGACTAATTGTTACATTATTTGCGACCAAGTTCAATTGACGACTTTGCGAATTATTACTTCTTAATCGAATCATTTCTTCTAAAGCTTCACTGTTACATTCGGTTTTACCTGTCAACTTTGAACAGTCTAGTTCTTCATTCGAATACCGTCCAAAGATCTACAACAATTAAGTGCTACATCAGCTTGTTCAGCAACAAACAGTCGAGAGCCCAGATAAATTACTGCAGGTTCTACTGTACAACCTTGCATCTTATGAACGGTCGACGCCCAACTCAGTATGCTATTTAAATGTCACTAAAACTAGTTTCATATAGATGTTGCATACTTTTAAGCGCATCTTTTTGGTGAGCTTCTTAAACTTACTATTACCCTTCCTACAGAGTCGCTCTAATTTTTTATGTTTCAGTACCACTTAAAAAAAGTTACAAACAAACATACATACATACATATATACAAGTGAAACTATTAAATGCGTATTAAAAATGGATTGATTCTTGATTATATTTCGGTTACTTCACATTTTTTCAGAGTAGTAAAATTACTAATAAGCCACTTAGAGGGGTGAAATTTCCCCCATTTTGGAAATGGGCAATCTGAATCTGTCACTGGCGGTGGGCGGTGACTCTCTTGAGTTATCCCGTGTGTACAATTTAATATTTTTTGGGACATTTAGTTATTGACTTATCGCGCTTTTAGCAGTTTCTAACAAATTTGTTATATGGGGAGAAGGGAGGGTTATAATCCGATTTTATTTATTTCCGCGCTGTCGATAGGAGGTTTATAACGATTAGCCTTAATCGAATTTGGTTACTGCAACTTTAGTCCTTTGGAGATATTAACATTACATTATTTGCGGATGAAGTTCCGCCCAATTATTTTTTTTTTTCTTTGATAAAACATCTATAATAACTTGCTATTGATATTATCGGCCTCAACACCCGCGCCGTTCTGCTTTCTCCAAACTGGACAAGGAAGCAAAACAAATGGGTCTGGGCAGTGAACGAGGGCAAGACGAAATATCTCCTGTCATCAAACAAACAGTCGTCGCATTCGCGACTTGGCACTCATGTCACTGTTGACTTCGTCTATATTGGAACCAGCGTAAACACCCCCAACAATGTCAGCCTGGAAATCCAACGCAGTATTACTCTTGCCAACAGGTGCTACTTCGGACTGAGTAGGCAGTTGAAAAGTAAAGTCCTCTCTCGACGAACAAAAACCAAACTCTATAAGTCGCTCATAATTCCCGTCCTGCTATATAGTGCAGAGGCTTGGACGATGGCAACAACCGATGAGTCGACGTTGCGAGTTTTCGAAAGAAAAGTTCTGCGAAAGATTTATGGTCCCTTGCGCGTTGGCCACGGCGAATATCGCATTCGATGGAACGATGAGCTGTATACGACGACATTGACATAGTTCAGCGAATTAAAAGACAGCGACTACGCTGGCTAGGTCATGTTGTCCGGATGGATGAAAACACTCCAGCTCCGAAAGTATTCGACGCAGTACCAGCCGCGGGAAGCAGAAGAAGAGGAAGACCTCCGCTCCGTCGGAAGAACCAGGTGGAGAAGGACCTGGCTACTCTTGGAATATCCAATTGGCGCCAAGAAGAAGAACTGGCGCGTTGTTGTTAACTCGGCAATAATCGCGTAAGCGATGTCTGCGCCAATTAAGAAGAGGAAGAAAGCATACTTATGGGAGTATTATGAATTAGCAACAATACAAAGAGAAATAGCTGACGTACTCTTTCTTTTTCGCATAGCCCCACAAAAAGACCCAAATTGAGATATCTGACCAAACTGAATTGCTATTAATATTACAAGTTAAGCATTTCAAGATTCAGGAGCTGTGATGTTAAAGAAAAATTAAATTTTTTCTATAATCGAAAGCATTACTTATATTAAGAAAGTTTTAACATGGATTTATTATTATTTATATGAAAATAGTTTTAATATTGGAAAGTAGAGAATTTCTTCATTAATTGAAAAAGAAATGCTGATTACTATACATACTTCTCGTTCGTCTCCTCTCCTCTGTAAAAATTATCGGCTTTAAGTTACTTCTTGAGTACAATACTCATCCAGTTGGCGCCAAGCAGATAAAGAAAGAAACGCGTTGGTTGAAATAAACTCGAAAATCTCTTGCGTGGGCAAAGGTCAAGTAACTGCATGTGCATTGCAATGCGTATCAGCATGTCAAAGGTGTATTTAGCGCACAAAAAGAAAAGAACTCGGAATGAAAAAATTTACACAATGTTACATAAGTTACTGAAAACTTTGTTATTTCTGATTGATATGAATTTTTGACTTTGCAACGAATTTTCTATCGACGTGTACATAAGTGAATGAACAACCAAATAAAAGGTCGATACAAAGCTAGTTAAATTACATACTATATATTGAAAGGATGCGAAACTTTGTATCTAGATTTAAAATGGAGATATTAAATATAATTAATTATTTCCATGTCTACTAAATTTAGCAAGGAATAAATTACAATTGAATTATTATTAAAATTAGAGACTTTCGAGTTTACTTTATCATTTTATTTATTAACTCTATTTCTACATCAGCAACGTATCTCATAAACATCGTTAAACATATACATAATCTTATTTCTTGAGCTACTGCATAACTGTAGTGTTGCGTCCAGCGTCAAAATATATATTTAAACCTAAAACTAAAATTAAGAGAAATGAATTATAAAAAATTATAAATATTGAATTATATTAGTATTGTATACTTACCCTAATAATGTTATATATACTTACCTTAATCTATTACTATAAGTTAACAAAATGAACTACTCACCTCTTTTTGTACATACCTGTATACTTCCATTCCAACTGTTTTTTCCCGTTAGCTTTAAGATTTAGGCTAAGTCATCTAGTTGCTAAAATAAAGAAAGGAATGGTAATTAGACCGGAATCAAGATCGCACGCGTTTTCTTTCGTTCGCTAATTTTCGTCACAGTATCGTGAGTTTAAGTGCAGGCAATTGGTTATATTTTAATTCTAGTGATTTCACGTGTCCCGACTATTATTTTTTATCTCAAAAACTCTTGAGAAATTTCATGGCGCCCGAGCAGGGACATGAGCGTGATTAGAAAATTAAAATAACTACATACAATTATAATACAATATAAAATATTTTTTTCGAAACCAATTGCCAAATGTCGTTTTCGGTTTTCGGATCTTCGGTTCTCACGGTTAAGTGAAGTGACAAGTTAAAAAAAATATTATAAAAAGGATTAAGGATCCAACTATAAAAACATATACAGTGAAAGCTCGCTAATCCGAACGGTGTGTAATCCGAATTATCCAGTAATCCGAATTGAATAAAGTACGCGTTGCATACTCTATAGACCGCATTGATTGCCGCTCTCTAATCCGAATTTTAATTTTTCTATCCTTTTGTAGCGTAGGTGCACATATTTGTTTTGACATACATAAGTGCAAACAACGTAGAAAGCCTGTTTCAACGTGTTCTCGAAGTGTGAATGGAATTTTACAACTAACGGGACATCATTTGATATGCATACACATGTATGTATGTACAAATGAATGTATGTTCAATTATTTATTTTTTATATAGTTCTGGAATAGCATTACACGCGACGAAAACAATTTAAATTACAATATGGCAAAGAGACGTGCACATAAAACATTATCACTAGCTGATAAGATTAAAATAAGACAAGAGATAGACCGCGGACAGTCTGAAAAACTTTTAGCAGATAAATATGGCGTAGGAACTTCTACAATTTGTGACATAAAAAAAAATTCCGAAAATATTAGGAGGTATAGAATCCGTATTATGTACTAAAGTATCTTACAAAAATGAGTTAATTGTATACATACCTATTTTATAAGATTTGCTGAGAATTCTGATGAAAAACTTTTGAAGCAGCGCAAGGCACTCAAAACGGGTGAGTACGAAGAGTTTGAGCAAAAATTACATGCTTGGTTTGAAAAGAAGCGGTCACGACATCAAACCATTTCAGCGGGAGTTTTACGACAAAAGGCAAAATCACTTTATCATAAAATGCATAACATTGAATAGTTTAAAACTAGCGATGGATGGTTTCAAAAGTTTAAGAAACGATTTTCTGTGCGAAACTTAAAAATATGCGGAGAGTCTTTATCTGCTAGACCAGATCTTGTTCCTGCTTTTCAAAATAAGCTCTACAATGTAATTGAAGCTGAAAATTTGTTGGACGACCAAATTTATAATGCTGATGAGTCTGGACTTTTTTGGAAAATGTTTCCAGACAAAACTTTAGTGCATTTTAAAGAAAAATCAGCTCCAGGCACCAAAATGAGCAAAGAGAGAATCACATTTTTATGTTGTGCTAATAAGACTGGAAGTCACAAGCTACAGATTGCAGTGGTTGATAAATCAAAAAACCCTCGGTCATTTAAAAAACAAAGGGTGATTGAATATTACTCATCAAAAAATGCATGGATGACAACATACATTTTTACTGAATGGTTTTTCAAATCGTTTATACCACAGGTAAAAAACTATCAGACTGAAAATAGTTTGCCGAAAAAAGGTCTATTGATATTGGATAATGCAACATGTCATAGGGAGCCGTTGACATCTGAATGTGGACAATATAAAACTATGTTTCTCCCTCCAAATTGTACTAGCATTATCCAACCTATGGATCAAAATGCGATACGCCTGACTAAACTTTATTACAAAAAAGACCTCTTGTGTGAATTGGTCAATTCTGAATCAGACAGTACTGACATTTTTTTGAAACAATTCAGTATGTACGACGCTTGTGAATTGCTTAAGCGATCTTGGAACAGGGTATCGGATTCCACTCTAAAGTCCTGTTGGAAAAATATTCGTACGCAGAGATGGGCTTCAGAAGATAACATTCCATTGTCAGTCTTACAACAAGAATTACCAGAGAGTGACCTTTCGGCCCGTTTTGAAGAAATTGAAGAATTTCGTGCAATCACAAATTTATTTCGCCGCAATACTGACGTGGAACTTTCTGAAGATGAAGTTCTTGTCTGGATTAATGACTCTGGCAGTAGTGTGGTTGCATATAGTAGCTCAGAATTGATTACAGAAGACGAAGAAGCAGAATCTAATATGATTAAGCGCGTTAAAAATCGTGAAGCTGTACAAGCTTTAAATACAAGTATAGATTGGGCAAAGCAACGAGGCATAGACACTGATCAAATATTAGTACTCAAGGAAATGCGTAATAAAGCTTTAGAAGCATGTGTATTGAAACAGAAATAAACTTGCATCACAAATTTCGTAAAAAAAAAAACATCATAATAAATAAGGTGTAAGCAATATTCTTTCTTAAAAATATAATAATAAATAAAATTAGTTCTGAAATACTATCCCGAGTTTTATTTTCGAATGGCGTCATCTTACGTGAAATAAAATACATAAATATAGCCTATCCACTAATCCGAATATTTCGCTAATCCAAATTGGGGTGTGCAATCATTAATTCGGATTAGCGAGCTTTCACTGTATATGTACATATATGTACATACATATAGTTAAAGTATATTTGAAGTGCGTGCAGTCCAATACAAAAATATATACCGACATACATATATAGTGCGTGCAGTGGAACCTATAATAAAAATAACAAAATATACATTTACATACATACATATAATATAAGTGCAGTGGAAATCTGTGGAAAAAATATATATACATATATACATACAGTGTTAAATCGAGTGATAAAATACTTACCCGTATACTAACCTCAGCCTAAAAAATCATAAAAGAAGAAAAAGGAGAAAAATTGTGGAGTGTTTGCATAGTGTAAAGTGAAAAATTCACCAAAGCGAAGAATAAAGAATTAAAATAAAAGGTGGTACTAAGGTGCAAGATGAATTATATGTATATGCGGAACAGTGGTGGGCGCAAATAAAAGCTCAAAAGTTTTTTGAAATACCAAAAAATAATATTATAAATACGTTACTGTTGAAAAAAGGAAACAGTTTTATAAGCTGTTTAAAATGCCGCATAATTAAAAAACCGGTAAGCCGGTAAAGTGCCGGTAAAAAAGACAAACCGTTTCCACCGCTATCCGCAACTTTTTGGTGCTTGCTATTGGTGTTTTCTTGCTATCGTCACGTCGCTGCCTTCAACTGCTGCTGTCGTCGCTCCGCTGCTGTTACAACTCCGCTGCTGCCATCACGTCGCTGCCTTCAATCTGCTGCTGTCGTCGCTCCGCTGCGGTTATAACTCCGCTGCTGTCATTAAAGCGTCAAAGGACGGTGGCAAAAAATAGTATTTTGCGAATAAAGACGGGCCTTTTAGAAAAAACCATGTCGTTAGATCCAATTGAATTGGAATGTCGGCTCGACATATTAAATTCACATAGCGAAAAGCTAATGAAATGCCAATCTAAAATTGAAGAGATTGATGAAGACGACATGGCCCGAGCGGAGTTAGAGGACATAATTGTTGAAACGAAATCAATAATTAAAAATATTTTAGCCAAAAACCGAACGTCAATTGCCGAAACATCTTTTGTAGCTTCTCACAGCTCAAGACTCCCTAAAATGAATTTGCCGAAATTCAAGGGAGAATATTCAGAATTTACAAATTTTATGAGTTTGTTTGAGAGCTTGGTTCATAATGATCCAAATATCCCAGATATAGAAAAATTTAACCATTTGGTAAATTGTCTATCTGGAGAGGCTCTGGGAACAGTTAAAACGTTTCAGATGTCGGATGAAAATTATCAGAAAGCGTTGGCAAGTCTCAAAAAAGTTTACGATAATAAGTGCTTGATATTTTTCAATACAATATCTAAACTTTTTGAGCTGCCAACCATCCCAAAGCCATCCGCGCCTTCATTGCGATCAATGATTGATGAAGTGTCTGCTGTTTATGACTCTTTGCTATCTCTGGGCGATGAGAAGCAAATAACAAACGCCATTATAATACATATAGTTATGACAAAAGTTGACTCTGTTACCCGATCCAAGTGGGAAGAGCAACTTGACAACGATCACTTACCGTTATGGAAGGATTGCGAAGCAACTTTAAATAGAAGGTTTCAGCAGTTAGCAGCAGAAGGAGCATCTTGTTCGAGGACAAAATCCGGAGCCACAACAAGCATGAGCAACATGAAGCAGCCACACATGGACAGGACTAAATCAGCTTTAGTTGCTGCAGAGGCAAAGCAGGCAACTTGTCAAAAATGCAAGTCAAAGGAACATCCGTTAACTGCCTACCCCACTTTCAAGGCGCTTCCGGTACAACAGAGGTTTGAGTTTGTGAAATCGGTGCCCTTATGCATAAATTGCTTGCGTAAGGGGCATACTGTGTCCAAGTGTAGAGCGGATCGATGTCGTGTATGCAATCGATCGCATCACACATTGTTACACCAGTACCCGGTTTCCTTCCCCGCTGAATCTCATCCGCAACCATCAACCACACATGCCATGCATACAGCGGGTATGCCGGATCGGGTAATGTTGGGGACAGCTGTTATTTAAGTGAGGACCAGTTATGGTGAATACCTGCCTGCGAGAGCGTTATTGGACTCAGGCTCCCAAGTCAACTTTATGACGGAGGACTTGGCACAAAAGTTCCGGATTCGTCGCCAACACAAAACGTTGAATATAATAGGAATTGGAAATTCCAACACGAAAGTGGGGACAAAACTAAGCGCGTTTGTTAAGTCGCGGGTAAATAATTACGAATTTTCGGCAGAATTCTGGATAATGCGTTGCATTTCGGCTACTCATCCAGACCATAACATAAATGTTAATGGCTGGAAAATTCCGCACAATATTAAATTGGCGGATCCAGAATTCCATAAATCAAAAAATGTTGATATCTTATTGGGTGCAGAAACCTTTTTCGATCTGTTAGCGGTTGGCCAAATTAAAAGTGGCCCTAATCAACCAACGCTACAGAAAACCCTTTTAGGGTGGGTTGTGTCTGGCAAATATGCTAGCAATCTAAGTCCTCCTGCTTCTGCAACTAGCACATTATGCCAATCTGAAGATGACTTAACGTCAATTAATTCGGTGGTCCAAAAATTTTGGGCGTTAGAAGAATTACCTTCAGAATCAAATGGCATCAAATTCACACCAGAGCAACAAGAGTGTGAAAAGTTTTTCGTAAATACAACTCAAGTATTGCCTTCAGGACGGCTTCAAGTTAGAATGCCCTTTAAAGCTGACCGTAAGTTACTCGGTCACTCATATGAAACCGCAGTTCGGCGGTTTCAAGCCCTGGAGAGAAGGACATTAAAAGATCCAGAACTTTGTAAAATGTATCTGGACTTTATGAATGAATATATAGCATGAGCCCAACGAACAATAAGATCCCGAGTGAGCCACACTACTTCATTCCGCATCAATGCGTTTTAAAGCCCGAGAGTACAACAACCAAATTACGTGTTGTATTTGATGCTTTGCGTCGATCTTCAACTCAAATAGCGTTGAAACACGGTGTTTGCAAATGCTCAGTGATGCCAATACAATGAAATACCCACTCGGTTCATTGGCCATTGAAAGAGACGTTTATGTCGATGACTTATTAACAGGATCTGAAAATTTTGAGTCTCTAGATCTTATAAGAAGTGAAGTAATTAAAATATTAAACTCGGCAGGATTCACTATAACAAGTAAATTTTTCGACAGTGATTGCACTGAAAAGTCATTAAGTTTCAATGACAAAAATTCTAATAAAACACTAGGAATCCACTGGTTGTCGAAAGAGGATTTGTTTCGATTTGTTTTGGATGTCAACTTTAATGATCTGCGAGCCACTAAATGG
Organism: Bactrocera dorsalis; assembly: GCF_023373825.1. Lineage (NCBI taxonomy): Eukaryota > Metazoa > Arthropoda > Insecta > Diptera > Tephritidae > Bactrocera > Bactrocera dorsalis. The sequence goes on along the minus strand of NC_064303.1, from coordinate 37,669,993 downwards.
AACATATTGTCTGTCTCCGCTCGCCTTTTCGATCCTCTTGGATTATTAGCCCCACTAGTTACCAAAGCAAAAATCTTATTGCAAGAGCTTTGGATTCAAAAACTAGATTGGGATGAGTCGATACCATTGCGCCTCAACACCAGCTGGCAGAATTTCAAAGCCAACCTACTGTAGCTCTCGTCAATTAGCATTCCTCGGTATGTAAACCTAGAGTCGACTTCTACATACCAAATCCATGGCTTCTCTGCTTCAATAAGAGCGTACGGATGCTGCATATACATACGAAGCCAATCTGCTAGTGGTGTCAAATGTATGCTGCTTACTACAAAGTCTAGAGTGGCTCCGCTGAAGACCACAGACTCTTCCGCGTCTCGAGCTCTCGGTTGCACATCTTCTTGCCAAATTGTGGTCACGAGTTGCACCAATGTTGAGTCGACGATTCGATAAAATTACATTTTGGACAGACTCTGAAATTGTATTGCACTGGGTAAAAACGCATCCATCTTCATTACAAACCTTTATCGCAAATATAGTGTCCGAAATCCAAGAATTGACTGACAATGTACAGTGGCGACATGTGCCAACGAAACAAAATCCTACGGATCAAGTGTCTCGGGGTTGTAACGTGGACGAATTGAATAATTCAATATGGTTTGGCGGTCCACAGTTCCTCCTAGAAGACCCTGCATTATGGCCAATTAATAACCACTTCCAGCTCTCACCAGAAGACTAAGCATTAGAGAAGAAGAAAAATACATTTACATTAATTTCGACTGCTGAGAAAAATTCAATATTGGACCACATTGAAAAATTCTCTTCTCATAAAAAATTGCTTCGTGTGGTCGTATATATATTACGATGGATCAGAAGACCACCAAAATCCTCCAGGGGACAAGATCTGACTTCAGAAGAGCTAAACTTGAGTTTCTTGAAAATTGCCCAGGTGACTCAACATTCCGAGTTTGCGAGCGAAATCCAAAAACTGACGAAAGGCACGACGCTCCCGCCAACTTGCAAAAACTCAACCCGTTTTTGTATGAGTACTCGGATATGTCGCTGTCATTCAAATTAATCCGAGTAGGAGGTCGCCTATAAAATGCACCTCTCCCATACGATGCCAAATTTCCGCTTTTATTAAACAAAAGTTCGCACTTCGTTATAACGTACTTACGGTTCCTGCACATTCGAAATCACCACGCTGGGGCAAAAGCGTTGGTTGCGCTTCTGCGAGAAGGCATATGGCTAATTAATGCCCGAGAAGCTTGCAGTAGAACCGTAAGAAATTGTACACACTGCTTTCATTACAAGCCTAAGTTGCAGACCCAAAATATGGGAAATTTGCCAGTTGAAAGATTTCGAGCGTTACGACCCTTTCTGATATGTGGCGTAGATTTTTGCGGTCCCATATATACAACGTTAAAAATACGTGGTCGCCCACCCGTAAAGACTTATATAGCAGTTTTCGTTTGCTTCACTTCAAAAGCAGTACATTTAGAACTAGTCTCGGACCTGTCTACTAATTCTTTTATTTTCGCCCTTAATAGGTTCATTGGTCGCCGAGGGATGCCACAGAAAGTATTCAGCGACAACGCAACCAACTTTGTCGGCGCCGACCGCAAGCTGCGCGAGCTGAAGGAGGCGTTCCTAGCGCAAGCGCCAGAACTAATGGGGTTCGCAGGCGAAGAAGGATTCAGCTTCGGCTTTATACCACCCAGGGCGCCGCACTTCGGCGGATTATGGGAGGCGGCCGTGAAGTCTGCCAAGCATCTGCTCGTTCGCGCACTCGGCAACGCTCTACTCACGACGGAGGAGCTATCAACACTACTGGCCGAACTGGAGGCCATTTTGAACTCTCGTCCCCTAGCACCGTTGGGACAGGACCCCAACGACGGAGAAGCACTAACTCCAGCGCACCTTTTAATCGGTTGCCCTCTGCGAGCACTGCCACCAGCACAAGTGCCAACGGACCCAATTCGTTGCTGCGAGAGATGGCAACTTGTTTGCTGTCTCAAGCAACAGTTTTGGCGACAGTGGTCCAAAACCTACATGACGGGCCTTCAAGAACGCAACAAATGGCTGCACCCCAACGGACGCGTCGTCGCCACCGTCGAATGGCAAGACGGAAAGGTGCGAGTCGCAGAAGTAGCAACCAAGACGGGCACGATTAAGCGCCCCATCCACAAACTGGCTGTCCTTCCACTGGATATTGAAGGAATCTGATCCTGTCAAGGTGGCCGGTGTTGCGTCAAGCGACAAAATATATATTTAAACCTAAAACTAAAATTAAGAGAAATGAATTATAAAAAATTATAAATATTGAATTATATTAGTATTGTATACTTACCCTAATAATGTTATATATACTTACCTTAATCTATTACTATAAGTTAACAAAATGAACTACTCACCTCTTTTTGTACATACCTGTATACTTCCATTCCAACTGTTTTTTCCCGTTAGCTTTAAGATTTAGGCTAAGTCATCTAGTTGCTAAAATAAAGAAACGAATTGTAATTAGACCGGAATCAAGATTGCATGCGTTTTCTTTCGTTCGCTAATTTTCGTCACAGTATCGTGAGTTTAAGTGCAGGCAATTGATTATATTTTAATTCTAGTGATTTCACGTGTCCCGACTATTATTTTTTATCTCAAAAACTCTTGAGAAATTTCATGTAGTATTTCCTATTACTGTACGGCGGTTATAATTCCCATATTTAAGATATTCCCGTTACAAACAACAATAACCAGTAAACTTATCATTATGAACGTAAACAGTTACTGGAATTACATAGATTTGTACAATAAGCAAAGCTTATTATTATTTAGCATGACTTGCGAAAGAACTTCAATTGTAAAATTAAGAAAAGCCAAGAAATTTGGTTAACAGTTTATTTACGAGGTGTGTTCAAAAAGTATCGCGAATTTTCTATTTTTTCAAAAATTATTTATTTATTCATGAATATCTATTTTGTCCCCTTTCAAAGTAATCCCCATGAGATATTATATACTTGTGCCAACGGTTTTTCCAATCTTTGAAGCACTTCAAAAAATCACTTTTTTATCTTCTTCAGCTCCTTCTTCCATACCGTCTTTATCTCGTCAAGAGAAGCGTAACGTCGTCCTTTCATGGGCCTCTTCAGTTCAGGGAACAAGAAGAAGTCACAGGGGGCCAGATCTGAGGAATACGGTGGCTGCGGCATCATTAGTATGTTGATTTTGGCCAAAAAGTCGCGCACAAGCAACGATGTGTGTGAGCAAGGGCGTTGTCGTGGCGCAAAAGCCAATTTTTATTCTTCTGACCAGAAGATCCGTCAAACACATACTTAGTAATAAGTTTTTGACGTGATTATCTGCTAAAGTTTGATTTACATCCCATGGCACATCCAAAATTTTGCATATTAAGTGGTATAATAAAGATTGCAATGGCACTTCCGCTGTAGTTTCAGTTACGTTAATGTTCGGTGGATAGCAACGAGCTTTTGTTTCTGCAACTTTTAAATAGGGAGGATAAACATAGACATCATTTTGAGATTCTCTTTTCAACCATATCGGAAAGTGCGAGTTCGTCCGAAATTTCTGTCGGACATTGAATAGAAACCTTTTTAATAACTGCCTTATACCTTAAAGCTCGATTTGGCGATATCTCTGTGATGACCTTAAGGACACTGGCAGCTTTAGAAGCTTCGGAAGCGCGGATGCTGATGTTTGCTGCAAATGTTAACTCTGCTGGGCTGTGTGACGTACGTAAATCCTCCCTTGCCTTGCTTTTGGATCTGTCGCTCTTGTCTTCGAATTCTTTAGTAGGTCGACCTGTCTTTTTTGAGCTCGTAGAAGGCTTAACATGTTCATCCTATTCTAATTCTTCTATTTTCATAAACTACTGTATCAGCAAAACATAAATTCAATGTAATTATTTGTTAACTACAACTATCAAAACTCTACTGTGTCTAATAAAATTATATTGAAAGTAAACAAACTTAAAAGGTTCTTTATCAAACATAGCATAAGCAAGAACATAATTTCGTCTTTCTTAAACATACTTTAAAAATTATAGTGTCATTTAACCAGTCTGCGTTTTCTGCCACAAAACGATCATGCGTTCTGTTTCTATCAATCCATTTTCTTTCCAAGGTGTTAATGAGATCTTTCAAAGAATTTTTCTCGTCTGGATCAAATGTAAAAGATCCTTTTTTATCTTTGAGTTTATGTCCCAGAATCTTAATTTTGCCGTCGAGATCCAAATGCATTTGTTTGTACAAAGCATCAAAAATGTCACGGCGACTGCACTGTAAAACATTCATGGTGTCTGGAATAATTCAAATCGTTTACAAAAAAGATAAAAATCCTATTCAACACACAATCTACAATTCAATTGTAGGTTTCTTAATATTGTATTATTTATTGTATTAATACTTTCTTAATCGCTGGATAACTTTCAACTGCTCGCAATTAGAGACTCGATACACTTCACCGGCGTAACTCCGAGACGCGACTATTCGACGACTCTAACCTGGAAAATACATATGAAAAACTCATTGTGTTTTCTTGAGATTATTCGGCAGTGCCTCCTTGAAATTGATAATTTCAAAAAAAAAAATTGTCGAGTTTTTGACAGCTTTTCATGAAAATCGGCCACAGTGCAGTGGTATGTTTTACTCGTCCTCTACGTCTTTCAGTTCAACTTCACAGATCTCTCAATCACATTTCGAACATGGCATTTTTCTCTTATTCCTATGTCAAAGTATGAATATTTGACAACAACCACGACTACTTCCGTATAGCACAATTTAATATTCCACTTGAGTCTTTCACTTTCCAGCACACATATCGAGAAGCAGTTAATATAACAGGATATAACTTTACGCGAATAATATCTTAAGTGTATGCCCCGTATGTACAAAAGTTGTTCAAATCCAACAAAAACTGTTCAAGCCCCTAGGTACCGAATATTTTGACCACAGTACCTATAGTTGACTTTAGATCGAAAAAACAGATCAATATGTGAGATACATAATTGAAATTCAAGGATCATCCTGACAATGGTTTGCATGTGTGTGGTTTAAGTCGGTTCAATACTTCCCTTAGCCCCATACATCTAATATTGTATACAGGTTTTCGAGCTTCTAGGTGACTTTGTACCGCATATATCGACCAAGGTGAGAATTATCACAATAAAAAGGAAAGAGCGTATTGAATCATAGCAGAGTAACTTTGTGCCTAAACTAAATTAAATTGGACGAAAACCCCATATAACTACATATTATCAGTATTTTCGAACATTCTGCTGACTTTGCTTCATATGATTGTAGTATATAAGGTACTTTAAAAAAACTCTGGAAACTTTCTTTTTAGTATGTAGCGTGATAATAGTTAATAGGTAAAATTGAGTCGATAATACACCCTGTCAAAAAAGTATCGGAATTCTTCATTTCCCCCTCTCACCTCCTGCTTATATGGACGACAGGTAAATTTTTTTTCCTAGTTCCTAGGTTGGTGCAACTGTTGTTAATTATGATGAAATTCGAGTGACTGTACATTCGCTTGTCTGTGAAAACGATAACTTAAATAAAATCTAAGATATTTTGATGAAACTGGGTACAATTGTTTCTAGGCGAAAAGGTGAGTAGTGAGATATATTAAGTTTGGCACGAAGTTTGAAGACCTAGAAAGAACTTATTAAGACCCTATTAAATATACATATATGGTATATAAATGATTACTGTGTTGAGCAGAGTCGATTAAGCCATTCCCGTCCGCCTGTCTGTGTATATGCGAACCAGCCTGTCAGTGATTGAAAACCGCCGATATCAGCCCAATATACTATGCAAACTGAACTATCGGAACCCAATGCTTATATGGAAATCTTTAGCATTAGAGAAGATATTTAATTTATTAATAGTGGATTACTAAAGTGAGAAGGCGAAATATCCCCTACTTAGGGTTGTGCGATGGGTTTTGGATCAGCCACTTAAAAAAACACCCCCAATGAAAAAGAGGAGGATGGAGTCATGTGTAGAAGTTCACGCAAGTGAGGAAAGTTCTCTGATCGCCATTCACTTGGGAGTGGCCAGAAACGATTCTTTTACATATGACTCAAGCAGCTCACGACTTCCGGTCTTTGACCAAGTATCCTCTGGGTAGCCTAAGAACATCCGTTTGAAGGCGAGCTAAAGTGAGAAGGCGAAATATCCCCTACTTAGGGTTGTGCGCTGGGTTTGGGACCCGCCACGTAAAAAAACACCCCCAATGAAAAAGCAAACACAGCCTCGGATGAGAGACCCCCCTTTTGATGACGACCATGGCAAACGAAATAAGGATTACGATTTAAGGGCATACAACTGGAATGTCCGGTCCCTTAATTGGCAAGGTGCCACTGCCCAGCTGGTTGATGTCCTCGTGAAAACAAAGGCTGACATCACCGCCGTCCAAGAAATGCGATGGACGGGACAAGGACAGAGACGAGTAGGTCCTTGTGACATTTACTACAGTGGCCATATAAAGGAGCGCAAGTTTGGTGTTGGATTCGTGGTGGGAGAGAGACTCCGTCGCCGAGTACTATCATTCACTCCGGAGAATGAACGTCTAGCCACAATCCGCATCAAAGCGAGGTTCTTCAACATATCGATGATTTGCGCCCACGCCCCGACGGAAGAGAAGGACGATGTGACCAAAGATGCTTTTTATGAGTGCTTGGAGCGCACTTATGAGAGATGCCCCCGCCACGATGTCAAAATCGTGCTTGGCGACTTCAACGCCAGGGTGGGCAAAGAAGGTATCTTTGGCACTACGGTCGGTAAATTCAGCACGAGGAAACATCCCCAAATGGGTTGAGGCTGATCGACTTCGCCGGGGCCCGAAATATGGTTATCTGTAGTACTAGATTCCAGCATAAGAAGATACATCAAGCTACCTGGCTGTCTCCGGATCGAAAAACCACCAACCAGATCGATCATGTTGTGATAGATGGAAGACACGTCTCCAGTGTTTTAGATGTGCGTGAGCTCCGAGGCCCTAACATCGACGCGGACCAATGTCTTGATGCAGCCAATATTCCCAACCGCCTCTGTGCTGCAAAAAACGCACGCCAACAAACAAAAGGAAGGTTCGACGTCGAGAAGCTGCAATCACAACAGACAGCCGAACGATTTTCTACTCGACTTGCACTCCTGCTCTCTGAGAGCACTCGTCAACAACTCGGTATAAGGAAACTGTGGGATGGCATTTCAAACTCCTTACGTACAGCTGCTACCGAAATCATTAGTTTTCGGAAAGTGCAAACTAACAGCTGGTACGACGAGAAGTGCCGTGTCGCAGCGGAGAGAAAACAGGCTGCCTACCTCGCAACGTTACGATCGACCACAACACGTGCGGGATGGGATAGATACCGAGAGTTGAAGAGGGAAGCGAGACGCATTTGCAGACAGAAGAAGAAAGAGGCCGAAATGCGTGAGTACGAACAGCTTGATAAGCTGGCCGACAGGGGTAATGCTCAAAAATTCTACGAAAAAATGCGGCGACTTACAGAAGGTTTCAAGACCGGAGCATACTCCTGTAGAACCCCCAAAGGTGATCTAGCCACCGATGCCCAGAGCATGCTTAAACTATGGGGGGAACACTTCTCTAGCCTGCTGAATTGCAGTAAGCGTACAACACCAGAAGAAGGCGAACCCGATTCCCCAATCTATGACGATGGAGCAGACGTTCCATTGCCCATAAAATTCGAATAGCAATTGCCTGCCTGAAGAACAACAAAGCGGCAGGGACCGACGGATTGCCGGGCGAGCTATTCAAACACGGCGGCGAAGTACTGATAAGGAGCATGCATCAGCTTCTTTGCAAAATATGGTCGGATGAGAGCATGCCCAACGATTGGAATTTAAGTGTGCTATGCCCAATCCATAAAAAAGGAGACCCCACAATCTGCGCCAACTACCGTGGGATTAGCCTCCTCAACATCGCGTACAAGGTTCTATCGAGCGTATTGTGTGAAAGATTAAAGCCCACCGTCAACAAACTGATTGGACCTTATCAGTCTGGCTTCAGACCTGGTAAATCAACAACCGACCAGATATTCACCATGACCCAAGTCTTGGAAAAGACCCGTGAAAGGAGATCGTCACTCACCACCTCTCGGTCGATTTCAAAGCTGATTTGATAGCACGAAAACGAGCTGCCTTTATGCCGCGATGTCTGAATTTGGTATCCCCGCAAAACTAATACGGCTGTATAAACTGACGTTGAGCAACACAAAAAGCTCCATCAGGATCGAGAAGGATCTCTCCGAGCCGTTCGATATCAAACGAGGTTTCAGACAAGGTGACTCCTTAGCGTGTGACTTATTCAACCTGCTGCTAGAGGAAATAATTCGAGCTGTGGAACTAAATCGAGCAGGTACAATCTTTTATAAGAGTGTACAGCTGCTGGCGTATGCCGATGATATTGATATCATCGGTCTCAACACCCGCGCCGTTAGTTCTGCTTTCTCCAGACTGAACAAGGAAGCAACGCAAATGGGTCTGGCAGTGAACGAGGGCAAGACGAAATATCTCCTGTCATCAAACAAACAGTCGTCGCACTCGCGACTTGGCACTCACGTCACTGTTGACAGTCATAACTTTGAAGTTGTAGATAATTTCGTCTATTTAGGAACCAGCATTAACACCACCAACAATGTCAGCCTAGAAATCCAACGCAGGATTACTCTTGACAACAGGTGCTACTTCGGACTGAGTAGGCAATTGAAAAGTAAAGTCCTCTCTCGACGAACAAAAACCAAACTCTATAAGTCGCTCATAATTCCCGTCCTGCTATATGGTGCAGAGGCTTGGACGATGACAACAACCGATGAGTCGACGTTGCGAGTTTTCGAGAGAAAAGTTCTGCGGAAGATTTATTGTCCTTCGTGCATTGTCTACGGCAAATACCGCATCCAATGGAACGAAGAGCTATATGAGATATACGGCGACATCGACATAGTTCAGCGAATTAAAAGACAGCGGCTACGCTGGCTAGGTCATGTTGTCCGGATGGATGAAAACACTCCAGCTCTGAAAGTATTCGACGCAGTACCCGCCGCGGGAAGCAGAGGAAGAGGAAGACCTCCACTCCGGTGGAAGGACCAAGTGGAGAAGGACCTGGCCTCGCTTGGAATATCCAATTGGCGCCACGTAGCGAAGAGAAGAAACGATTGGCGCGCTGTTGTTGACTCGGCTATAATCGCGTAAGCGGTGCCTACGCCAGTAAAGAAGAAGAAGGATTACTAAAAAATTTCAGTTATGTTACGAGCTACCTTGCGAGCATGTATGTTTTCAACAAGTTTTTGTTGCAAAAAGTTCTGTATTTTCTGAAACCGTGCTGCAGTAATTTTCTAGCAGAGTAAAAACATGCATGTCAAGGTGAGCACTTTGCACGCTATAAACTTTAGCTGTGTGATTATAGCATGCAAGTAAATGTTTGCATGTGGCTTTGATTATTAAAAAAAAATCTTATAATTAAAGTAAGTAAAAGTAACTCGTATGCCAACGAATTCGAGGCTAACACCTATCGGATAGCCGTGCTCAAGGGGCAAGCAAGTGTGGGAACTTTAGAAAGCTGACCCGAAAATTTTACTACACTAATACGAAACACAAGCATGCCTAATGTGTGAAAGCGCATAGAAGTTTGGAAATTTGCACACAAAAGTGGCAACATATGGAAGAGCGAATTTACAACATTTATGTAAAAGCATAGGCATTATGGTATTAACTTTACGACGACGTAAGTACAAAAAATACAATGAATCCTATTTCATGAGAACATTTTCTTGATATAGTTGCATACGTTGCTCAGTGAGGTGTTGTTGACATTTTTTTTTAGTTACTCAAGAAAACCAACCTATATATAATAAACTTATTGTTGTATAACACGTATGTTTCAAACCCTTATTACAAGGTTTTCGAATATACCAAGTGCTTTCCAAAGTAAACAGGACTTTAACAAAAAACAGAACAAATGGTTTTTTCAGCAAAATAAATTTATTTTATTCAAAATAGTCTCCTTCTGTTTCAATACAGCTTTTTGCACGGTCCAAAGTGTGTCAAAGAGTGTTTTAGGTCGTTGGCCGGTATGGCCGCCAGTATGCCGTTGCAAGCTTTTTGAATGGCCTCTACGTCTGCATAATGCTTTCCTTTCATGGGCAAATGCATTTCTAAAGTAAGAAGTCGCACGGTGCCATATCAAGATAATACGGGGCGTGGTTAAGGGTTGAAATGTGATTTTTGGTCTTTTTGACCTCTTTAATGATGCCCTTAGAATGTTGGATTCTGAACAATTTTTGGTTCTCAGTCAATTTGTGCGGAACAAACCGTGCACACACCTTTCGTAAGACCATATGTTCGATTAAACTGTGATAAATCGATGTTTTGGAGAATTTCCATGAATTTCAATTATGATTTCGGCTGATTTTTGATGAAATCACGCACAGTTTCGATGGAATTTTCGGTGATCACGGATTTTGATTGACACGATATTAGTTTTAGAACCACCGTATTCGCCTTATTGATTTCAGCAACTATCAAATAATGTTTGGGTGAATACTTGTACATATGTGCCTGTTTATATTGTATGTATTTTTCTGTAAGCAATGGAGTCTACAATCTTTAAAACCTTTTATCACAGTATCCAGTGGTTTTTATTTTTCAAATGTTTAATTTATGAATTATCGTATGTGTTGTTCTGCATAAACGGAAATTGTTTCTAAGGACATTGCAAAAATCACTTTGAATACTTTTGCAACATACAAGTAAAAACTAGTAAAAGTAATTCAAAACTACTTTCCAGACTAGCACATATACTAAGTTTACTTGCTCTGCCCACATTCACAGTTTATTGATATTTATGATTTCTAACACAATACTCGTATAGTTACTTCCATGGGGGACCGTATGAAATATGGAAGGAAGCTATTATGTTCCCGTATTTGTTTATTTATTGGTTAGTAAAACAGCTAATATTCTACAAAAACACTCGAACGTTGATTAAATAAATAATTTAAGTGGAAGTTTCTTAGAAACATCTAATACTAGCTGACCCCGCAGCCGTTGTCCTGTGTGAAATTACGTGTTTTGAAATGAAAAGAAAGTTAAATTTATCATTTCATTTCATTTTCACCGGAAGTATCAACCGGAATTGACCCATTTCCAATTTTTAGCGAGGACGATGTAAAATGTTTTCGGTAATGTCACTTTTGTTCGTATCCCATAACTGACGCGGATTTGAAGGCTGATATGTCGAAAAGATCATCGCGAAAAATATGGGAACTTCAGTGGCATACGAACCGTCCATCGTTTGATTTCAGTGATTATCATGTTCCAACAATTGTAATTGCTGGCATGCTTCGCAAAATATTGCACACACCGTACCATTCACAGTACGCAATGAGTCAAATAAAGTTGAACCGCGTACAATAATCAATAGCAGCCGAAGGTAGAAACAATCGTCGTTTTCGGGTGGATTGTGTAAATTCGTCCTAATGCATTAGTTGATAACACACCTGGATGTCTATTTACTGGTTGGCCTTTCTTTCTACGTAACTATTTCTTTGACAATGCATTCCATGTATTAGGTCTACAACTTTGCTTCCGTCGTTTTTTTTTTTAATTTTAAGGCTTTATTGTAAAAAAACGGTCCAAAAGTGTTTTCTCTTATTCCCTCAACAAGAAGTGCTTAATTAACACACGAAATGCTTTTTGATCTATTTTTTGTAAACTAACACAAATTGCTTTACAACAAGTAAGGAAGGGCTAAGTTCGGGTGTCACCGAACATTTTATACTCTCGCATGATAAAGTGATAATCGAGATTTCATTATCCGTCATTTACATATCTTTCTATTTCGGTGTAAAATTAATTAGATTAGTAGTTCCTGAGATATGGTTTTTGGTCCATAAGTGGGCGACGCCACGCCCATTTTAAATTAAAAAAAAAAGTCTGGGTGCAGCTTCCTTCTGCCATTTCTTCCGTAGAATTTAGTGTTTCTGACGTTTTCTGTTAGTCGGTTGACGCACTTTTAGTGATTTTCAACATAACCTTTGTATGGGAGGTGGGCGTGGTTATTATCCGATTTCTTCCATTTTTGAACTGTATATGGAAATGCCCGAGAGAAACGGCTCTATAGAGTTTGGTTGACATAGCTACAGTAGTTTCTGAGATATGTACAAAAAACTTACTAGGGGGCGGGGCCACGCCCACTTTTACAAAAAAATTACTTGCAAATATGCCCCTTCCTAATGCGATCCTTTGTGCCAAATTTCACTTTAATATCTTTATTTATGGCTTAGTTATGACACTTTATAGGTTTTCGGTTTTCGCCATTTTGTGGGCGTGGCAGTAGGCCGATTTTGCCCATCTTCGAACTTAACCTTCTTATGGAGCCAAGAAATACGTGTACCAAATTTCATCATTATATCTCAATTTTTACTCAAGTTACAGTTTGCACGGACGGACAGACGGACGGACAGACACACAGACATCCGGATTTCAACTCTACTCGTCACCCTGATCACTTTGGTATATATAACTCTATATCTGACTCTTTTAATTTTAGGATTTACAACCGTTATGTGAACAAAACTATAATACTCTCCTTAGCAACTTTGTTGCGAGAGTATAAAAGATAAAGAGTTGGACACTCACAATGTAATAATCTGAATAACAACGAAAAATATTAATTTTTACTCGAATACTCTTCAGTCTTTGAATTTGTGTTATATCTTTCTTAAAAATAGTTTTCCCATTTCAAAGAATCATTTATAACAAGCCTCGTGTACAGACAAAAAATTCCATAGTTTCTTTAACCGAACATATTTTGAGAAACCAACGGATATGTCACAGTTGAAGCATAAAAGCCATAGAAACAAGTAAGGAAGGGCTAAGTTCGGGTGCCACCGAACATTTTATACTCTCGCATGATAAAGTGATAATCGAGATTTCATTATCCGTCATTTACATATTTTTTTATTTTGCTGTAAAATTAATTAGAATTAAATTCTGAGAGATTTACCGATATTTTCGGTGGAAAATTAGGTTAGGTTAGGTTAGGCACTGAGTTCTTCGTGTTCGATATCAGGGACCTTGAAAAGTTATATTCCGATCACGACAATTTTTCCACAAGGGATACCTCAGCTCAAATACCGTATTTGTGTAAAGTTTTATTCCGCTATCATCATTGGTTCCTAATGTATATATTATACAGAGAAGGCATCAGATGGAATTTAAAATAGCGTTATATTGGAAGAAGGCGTGGTTGTGAACCGATTTCGCCCATATTTCGTACATGTCATCAGGGTGTTAAGGAAATATTATATACTGAATTTCATTGAAATCGGTCGAGTAGTTCCTGAGATATGGTTTTTGGTCCATAAGTGGGCGACGCCACGCCCATTTTCAATTTTTAAAAATAGGCTGGGTGCAGCTTCCTTCTGCCATTTCTTCCGTAAAATTTTGTGTTTCTGACGTTTTTTGTTAGTCGGTTAACGCACTTTTAGCTTAGTTATGACACTTTATAGGTTTTCGGTTTCCGCCATTTTGTGGGCGTGGCAGTGGGCCGATTTTACCCATCTTCGAACTTAACCTTCTTATGGAGCCAAGAAATACATGTACCAAGTTTCATCATGATAGCTCAATTTTTACTCAAGTTACAGCTTGCACGGACGGACGGACGGACGGACAGACAGACATCCGGATTTCAACTCTACTCGTCACCCTGATCACTTTGGTATATATAACCCTATATCTAACTCTTTTAGTTTTAGGACTTACAAACAACCGTTATGTGAACAAAACTATAATACTCTCTTTAGCAACTTTGTTGCGAGAGTATAAAAACGCATTTTCGCCCTATATCTTGTACACTTTTGACACAATTTTCTGGAATTTTTGCCCGAATTGGAGTTTTTAAATACCATTTTTGAAAATCTGGAGAAATGAAAGCATTTGTTACATTCCGAGCATAGGGAAACTGTGAGAGCGACACATTGCGACGTAGTAGTGACAAAAAAAAACAGTATCTTTATTTTTTACTCTGTCGTCACGACGTGTCACTCTCGCAGTTACCCTATGCTTTGAATGTAACAAATACTTTTATTTCTCCAGATTTCTCCAGCTGAATGTCGATTCGACTCCAATGTGAAATGATTAAGCCATGCTTCATTGGTCATACACCGAAGCAAAAAATTTTACGATTAAAGAACACTCAAATACTCCTCAGAGACAGCAAATTCGTTGTATCTGTTAGATTATGAACTTGTTGAGGCACCCACTACACACAGAGCTTTCTCACCTTGAGGGCGTCACCTGCCTTCATTGTCCTTAGTGCTCATTTTGCCTCTTTTCAACTTAGCAAATTTCTTTTCAACAGCTAAATTCAAACGTATTTTCCCCCCATATGCAATGCTTTATTAACACATAAAATGCTTTTTGATCCCTTTCTAGTCTAGAGGCTCGAATTTCGAGCTTTTTTGTTTATTAAACTTAGAAGAGTACCCAAAATAAATTTCAAAAAAAAAAAATTTTTTTCATCGAGTTATGAGTCCTTGAAGAAAAGAGGGAAAAAAGAAACCGTGTCCTCGTCGCCATGATTTCTACCCTTGTCGTCATCTAAAAATAAAACTGACAGATTCTTAATGAGTACGAGTGTCACGAAGTCATGAAGCAGTAAGACTAAAAAAAAATTGTATCATAAAATGGCGGCTACGCAAAAAAAAGGTCGTTTTTTGCACGAATTTTTCAATTTTGTCGATTTTTTTTTTTAAATATTATAAATTTTAAATTTTTATTTTTTGTTGCTTCTAGTGATAGAGATATATTTAAAGAATATTTGTGCAAAATTTCAAATAAATCGACTGATTAGAACTTGAGATATTTTGGCTACCGCATCAAAAAAAGGAGTTTTAGGAAAAACGCGTTTAAAGTTTTACGTGATACACAGGCTGCTATATATATTTCTGGACTAGGCAACACTAAGTGTTGCCAGGTGCAATCTGACATTTCCATTGGAAAGTTTGACATTTTTCAGAGCGTTTTGTCATTTAATCGTGAATTGTATTATTTACAGGGAATTAAAAAATTCATCTCGGCCAAAAAATGGAATTAACTCGTGAACATTTTCGTGCGACCATTTTTCACAACTTTCGACGTAGATTATCACGACAAGAGTGCATCGATGTACTAAAATCTTTGTATGGTTATGAAGCACCATCCTATAGCACTGTGAACAACTGTTACAACGAATTCAATCGTGGCCGACGCTCGCTTAAAGATGAATTCCGTGAAGGTCATCCAAGAACAGCCGTTGTGCCAGAAAACATCGATGCCGTACGTGAACTGATAATGCAAGGCCGTCATGTAACATACCTTCAGATAGAGGCATGCCTATGCATTTCTCCCACCAGCATACATTCGATATTGCATGAACACCTGGCCGTCAAAAAGGTTTGTTCTCGTTGGATCCCGGCCAATTTGACAATCGCTTAAAAAAAGTCTCGTGCGGATTGGTGTAAAGAAATGCTGAAAAAATACGATCGCAGTGCTTCAAACGACGTTTATAAGATCGTCACAGGTGACGAATAATGGATCTATGCGTATGAGCCCGAAACAAAACAGCAATCGACCGTGTGGGTCTTCCAAGACGAGCCAAATCCAACAAAAAAAAAACATTTTCGTTGATAAATATTCCTATTTTCATTATTAGGCCAGAAATATATATAGCAGCCCTCGTACGATATTCGCTCAACCGAACTAGTTGCCACTTCACTAAAATGGCTATAACTTTGAAATAATTTGAGTTTTGAAAAATCCGTTTAAGGAGATATTTTTGAATATCAAAACTATCGAATTATGAAAAAAATATTGCTTGATCCAAAATGCTATATCTCATTAACTAATAATACTTCAGTTGCCAAATTTGTATATGTTTCTTTCAAAGGTAAGTGCTGACTGGAAATCATATATGTAGATGGTATTACTATAACCATCTATGTATCAGCCACAGTAAAGCGTGGGCGGGTCTTCTACAATTTTATATAAATAAAGTCATTATTTAATTAAAAGATCATAAAATATTTACGAATGCTTAAAATAAGAGAATGATTTTATGAATTAGTAGAATTAAGAACATTAAAGAACACTTATGATATATATTAACATCAATTAGTACTGAACTGCCTCTTGTGGTATGTTTCATGGCCAGCCTCCATATATTTTATGTAATTAAAATACAATTTAAAAATATTATTATATCAGCTACAATTTTAAACGAGTAAGGAAGAGCTAAGCTCGGGTATAACCGAACTTTTATACTCTTGCAACTTGCAAGGATTAAAGTCGGTACCTTCGACTACATAAGACTTGTGCGTTTTATGGAGTCTGGAGCAAGTTTTCACCCGATTTTACTAATTCTAAACATAATTATTCACATTAGAAAAAAACGCTCTCTCAATTTTATAAAGATAACTCACATATTGGCCGACATATTCGGTATAAAGTTACCTGGAAGTTCGAAAATCTTTATATTAAGTATATGTGGTTACAGAGATTCTATTATCAGCAAAAGATTCTCTTTGAGTTTTCATTATATGTAAATGTGACACATCGACCAATATTATCGTTAAAAAGGCAAATATACCTATTACTTTTTTGGTTTTGTATTTTGACCTTAACGTGACATTCTTCTAATCTTTTGATCCCGTTATTTATTCTTGATTTGTCCACTCGAAAGGAGGACTATCATAACAACTTGGGTGTAAAATTTAATGTCTCTGGCGTATTTAATTATTCATTTATGGCGCTGTTAGTAATTTTGCACTGCTATGTATACGAGTATCCGTAAAGGGGGGTGAAAGGAGTTATAATCCATTTTCACACTGTCGAGAGGAGTTCTTATAATATTTGCCCTAGACGAATATGCGTTTTGTAGCTTTAGTGACTTAGAAACTATTGACTTTAAACTTATTAGAGGGCAGGGCCACGTTCACTTTTTCAAATTTTTTTGCCTACATGTTGAAAGAGTATAAAAACTTAATATCTAGAAAAGATCAGAAGGCAACAGTATTCTCTAAAGATACTCTTGCAAAAACTAATATTTCGAGGTATTTTTCTTACTAGTAAATATGATGTAACTCTCTTCTGTTAATTCATTTATCACTGTTTTCACAAATCATCGTGGTAATGATCTTTCTTATTTATCAGCGCTATTCACTCTTTGCAGGTTTTGACAAAGTGACTTTCGCTAGGCTACGCGGGATAGGTTATGTCATCCGAAAGTGCGTAAACACTCCAGCTCTGAAAGTATTCGACGCAGTACCCGTGCGAAACAGAGAAAGAGGAAGACCTCCACTCCGGTGGTAAGACCATGTGGAGAAGGGCCTGGCTTAGTTTGGAAACTCCAATTGGCGCCACATAGAGAAATGAAGAAACGGCTGGCGCGCTGTTGTTATCTCGGCTATAATCGCGTAAGCGGTGTCTACAAGACGTCAAACTATTTTCGTAAACCATGAGATAGGTGTTTTCCGATGTTTTCAACTTTATTCGCTTATCTAAAGACATGTAGTTGGCATGTGATGTTCTCATATTTTGGGCAGCTGTATATTACTTTCGGGATAGTAAGCTTTATCCAATTAAAACTAGTTGCTTCTCTAATACCCAGATTATTGCTTTACCGTTACTCAACTTCAGAATATTTTCTAACGCTGATGAAGATGATAGAGAATACGGGCTAATAAAACGGAAAGTATCCTTTTATATAGTTAAAAGGAATCGAGGAATAAATGTCTGAGCATGCAACTCTGTAACTAATAATTTTTTCTAGATTTTAATTAAGATTTTTATACATTTACAACATGCTGCTACAGAGTATAACAGTTTTGTTCATTTGACGGTTGGTTGTATAACCTGAAACAAGTCGGAATTAGATATGGAATTTATGTATAAAAAAATTGTCAGGATGACGAGTTGAATTCCGGGTGATTATCTGTGAGTCCGTATGTCCATTCGTCCGTTAAACCGGCCGTGCGTTTGTCTATCTGTGCAAGCTGTAACTTGTGCAAAGTCGCAGTTGGGCGTAATCGGATCACTGTCATGACCACAATACTTAAGCTAAAATCCTTAAAGTACCCTAACTAAGTGTGGAGCACAGGGGATCGGTAGTAAAGGCAAGAATTTCGAAAGACAGTAGGAATTTTTAGTAGACGGGGTCAAAAGTGTCGGTGGTATAGACCAAATTTTTCATATAATATAATATTAATTTTGCAATGTTCCAGTACGAAAAAGAGTGAAAGCGGACCATAATCCCGCCTACTGTCCATTTGGCATAATTTAATATTTCATCTGAATGTTTCACTTTAGTTTTACTCAAATCAAGTTCCAATGAATACATCGATGCGCTTGATGTAGACCATTTGACCGAAAATTGTCCCAGCCAAGCCACAACTATTTTATTCGCTCGACGCCGAATATGTAGATCAAGGTTCCAATTGCGAACTTTTCATAATTGTTCGATAATGTCGGTCAGTCTGATTGATATAATATATTATAGAAATTCAGACAGCATCGTTTTCTAATAATAGTATGCCCCTTTGCAGAAACGCATTGAATCAGATCAATAACTTCTCTAGCCCTTATATACCTAGTAGAAAGCTTCTCGAACTTCCAGCTATTTGAGAAAGCGTATTTTATATTTCATTTTAAGAGAAAAACGTTATGCAAAAAATTATCAAACTTTATGGATAAAATCAAATGAAAACTTGCCCTAGACCCCATATTCCTTGCAAACCTTATGTACTTTGATCCTGGCAAGTTTCATGCGTATGAAATATTTGATTATACCAGAACTTAGCCCTTGTTTTTATATATTGATAACCATTAAAATATAATTAGTTCAGTTGTAGTTGGAAGAGATTGTGAGTTTCTGAGAAACAGGTCCCTATTATTTATTTTATTACGAGTATTTTATTGTTACCGCCCTCTCCCCATACAACGGTACTGTTAAAATCCGCCAAAAGCGCGATATATCAATAACTAAACACGCGGACGACATTAAATTTTAACACCGAGATGGTATGGAAGAGCTTTATGGGAACCGGTGTGAAAATTGGACCATAGGAGTGGCACCGCCTACTTTTTGTTGAAATATCTAGGCAGACTGGACCAACCGATTTCGATAGTATCTTATGTTGCACTTCAAAAATGAACGAAATCGAAAAACAATCACGCCTACTTCCCATATAGCACAACTCCACTTGATTCATTCAGTTCTCACTATAGAAATCAAAAAGCAATTAATATAACGTGATAAAACTTTGCACGAATAATGTCTTTAGTGTGCGCCAATGATCAATAATTTTTTTTTAAATTCAATAAAAACTGTTCAGGCCCCTTCGAACTTCCGGCTGACTTTGTACCGCACCTTACCTTTTACACCTTAAAGTATTTCCCTGGCTTTGATTCTTGAAAGTTGCAAGAGTATAAAATGTTCGGTTGTACCCGAACTTAGCCCTTCCTTATTTGTTTATTTTAGTTTTTGTGTACACAAAATAAAAGCGAATATTACAAAATAAAATTAATAAAATTAATAAAACAATTCGTTGTCTCATCAAATTTACAATATAAGTACTAATCAAATAAAGGGTGATTTTTTAAGAGCTTGATAACTTTTTTTAAAAAAAAAACGCATAAAATTTGCAAAATCTCATCGGTTCTTTATTTGAAACGTTAGATTGGTTCATGACATTTACTTTTTGAAGATAATTTCATTTAAATGTTGACCGCGGCTGCGTCTTAGGTGGTCCATTCGGAAAGTCCAATTTTGGGCAACTTTTTCGAGCATTTCGGCCGGAATAGCCCGAATTTCTTCGGAAATGTTGTCTTCCAAAGCTGGAATAGTTGCTGGCTTATTTCTGTAGACTTTAGACTTGACGTAGCCCCACAAAAAATAGTCTAAAGGCGTTAAATCGCATGATCTTGGTGGCCAACTTACGGGTCCATTTCTTGAGATGAATTGTTGTCCGAAGTTTTCCCTCAAAATGGCCATAGAATCGCGAGCTGTGTGGCATGTAGCGCCATCTTGTTGAAACCACATGTCAACCAAGTTCAGTTCTTCCATTTTTGGCAACAAAAAGTTTGTTAGCATCGAACGATAGCGATCGCCATTCACCGTAACGTTGCGTCCAACAGCATCTTTGAAAAAATACGGTCCAATGATTCCACCAGCGTACAAACCACACCAAACAGTGCATTTTTCGGGATGCATGGGCAGTTCTTGAACGGCTTCTGGTTGCTCTTCACCCCAAATGCGGCAATTTTGCTTATTTACGTAGCCATTCAACCAGAAATGAGCCTCATCGCTGAACAAAATTTGTCGATAAACACATTTCGAACCGAACACTGATTTTGGTAATAAAATTCAATGATTTGCAAGCGTTGCTCGTTAGTAAGTCTATTCATGATGAAATGTCAAAGCATACTGAGCATCTTTCTCTTTGACACCATGTCTGAAATCCCACGTGATCTGTCAAATACTAATGCATGAAAATCCTAACCTCAAAAAATCACCCGTTATATTGATCCTTGTGGTTGGTAGGAAAAATTTGTTGTGAACTTAAATATACTAGACGGACGTAACTCGGTGCTAATCTCATAAGCATATGAGAACATACCGAGTTCTCTGTTATTAGGTGTTCATCAAATCGAATAAGTCTCATTACTATTGCCAAATTTTTGCTTTTAAATAAAGATTCTTTGGAAGTGAAGACTTGAAAGAAGCAACACTAACAGAGAAGTAGAAAATTCTGACGGACCAAAGTGCATAAAAACAACAAATCGTGTACTAGAGATTTTTGCCATGCAGAGTTTATTCAATGTTATAGTGTTTTTGTGCGCAGGTTACCCATTAGCTCTTATATGTGCACCATGGCGTATACTCAACCAAGTTAATTTTTCTGCTTTAGCACTAAATTTTGCTAAGCGTTATTCTGCGTTATTCAAATTCGAAATCACAGTGTTGAAGTTACGCGTGAGATCACACAGGATGTGCCTAAGCAAGCTTAGCGTCCACTCCATTTTGGTATGGCTTTGTGCGCTAAGTATTTGACCGACGCTTAGCAGAATTGACTGCAAGACATTGTTGTTGATGTATGGTGTAGTTCATTTCCTTGTGCTCGCCTTGTGTTTTTTATGCTAGTTTAAATAGTAGCTCATCCTTGCACGTAATAAGTGTTTAATCTGGTACTATAACCATAGTTGAAAGAGAAGTTTCTTTCTGTTCACCTATTGCATTGTCAGCGACATAGAAAGCTTTGCATAAATATATATTTATTATATTCACAAACTCATTAGATAACTCAGACTCAACTTAGCAGAATATTGTTCCTATTATAGAAATAAATGCGATTTTAATAAGATTCCATACAGAAAGAAAATAAATAACTAACACTAACATTGACGGCTATTATTCATTTCACATACAAACAAGAATCACTTACTACCAGTTAGAACGTTAGCTTCTGCATAATCTTTCAGTTCAATTTTCCCTTTCATAAGTTTTTAGAAAGAAAATCGTGTCTGCAATTCCAAAGCCAATCGCATACAAAATACCATTAACAAGAAAATCAGCATTTCGGCATTAAATCTCATAAACATATGGGGTATTCCATACCAAATCGACCACTTGTGAACCCGACCCCTTTAGATTTTGCTGAAACTTATCCAACCTTATCTACCCTTTGAAAAACATTTTTGAGAATTTTTTCAAAATTTTTCAAACACTTCAAAAAAGTTATGAATTTTTCAAAAAAATAGCTCTTTTATTTTCAAATAGCCATAACTTTTGTAGAAATTGACTTTTGGAGACCTTTTTTTTACTTTAGTTTTTGAATGAACTTTTCTAAAAAATACACGAAAAAAATTTAACACGATCAATTATATAAAATAATCGGTTTTTTGTCATTTTTTAAAAGTTCGCCATTTTTTTCTTCAAAAAAAAAACTTCAATTGATTTGACAACTATCCCTGCTAATCCCGGAGTGGGCCGATATACTTACATACCAGCGCATAGTTTCTAGTATACTGACTATACATAGGTAAGCATATAGTCCAACCCTAGTTTATCGACCTTACTAATAGGTAAAAATTTTAATCTTGATGATTATATTCGAAAATTAAGTCTATATATTGAGAATATTATATCATAAAATTGTTAAATTTTATTTTTTATATGATAGAAATAAAGTTTACGGAAATTTTTTTTTTTTCATTTTTGAAAATTTGACAATTTTTTCTTAAATAAATAAAAAAAAATCGGCCCACTCCGGGATTAGCAGGGATAGTTGTCAAACTAGTTTAAGTTTTTTCGTTAAGAAAAAAAAACGGCGAACTTCCAAAAAAATGACGATTTTACCGATTATTTTATATAATAATCTTGTTAAATTTTTTTCGTGTATTTTTTCGGAAAGTTCATTCAAAAACAAAAATTTACAAAAAAAGGTTCCCTAAAGTAAATTTCTACAAAAGTTATGGCCATTTGAAAATAAAAAAAAACCGTTTTTTTTAATTAATAAATAAAAATGTTTTTCAAAGGGTAGAAAAGGATGGATAAGTTTCAGCAAAATCTAAAGGGATCGGGTTCAAAAGTGGTCGATTTGGTATGGAATACCCCATATACATCTAGGATTTTACTGAAACAACTACGAGGACCATTCAACCATTTTAACGGTGTCGGTAGGCGTGCTTTCAAAATGTACCATGAGTAAATTTGGCTCTTGTAGCTATACCAAATATCTATACATTAAACCTATTAGAGGGCAGAATCACGTCCACTTTTTGAAAAATTTTAGCTCGCAAGTATCCCTTACGTCTTTGCCAAATAAGAGTTCTATTATAGTGGTCCAATTACGTCCATACACGAACTCGCTCTTACTTTTTTGCCAGGGAACAGGCGTAGCAAGTTTCATCAATATATCTTAATTTGTACTCAAGTTATAGCTTAGCAATAGCAACATGTTGCAAGAGTATAAAAAGAAACTTTTAGCTAAAGATTTCTTCCCTTAACACTACGAACACGCAAACTGTGTTGTCCTGTTTGCTTTTTTTTTTTTTTTTGTTTGCTAAATCCGTTGCTTTTCCGTAAGACAAAACTCGCTCACTTGGTTTTTGAAATCCTATACCTCAGGACCCGGAGACCGATTTCGACAAAATTTAGTACGTGACATTCATCTCATGTTTATATGTCACAGCGTGAAAATGAGCGAAATCGAGCTATACAACTAGGCCTACTTTGCATGTAACACAACTTAAAATTCCATTTGTTTTTTTCACCTTCCAGTACATAAATCAAGAAGTAATGGTTAATAATGGTTCTCTGAAAGTATACCACTATATGACCAAAAACTGTCAAAATCCAATCAAAACTGTTGAAGCTCCTTGGTACCGAATATGTGGACCCCGGTATCTATACCTAATTTTTGTTTAAAAATATCGGTCAATGTGTAAGATATACAAGTACAATTGTAGCTCAGACATAATTCTTGCCCGACATTGTTTCTGTGTATGAAAATTGGGTTTAGTCGGTTCAATACTTCCCTGGTCCCCCATATACCTAATATAAAGATTTTCGAACTTTCGGGTGACTTTGTGCTGGGTATATCGGCCATATTTGAGTTATGTCAATGTAAATTACAGAACTTATTTTACCCATAACAGTTTATTTTTCTGACTGAAATATATACAATTGGGCGAAAACTTAATCTAGCCCCAATATAACTATTATCAGGATTACCGAACATCCGGCTGTGTTTGCTCCATATCATTGATGATTGTATGTGAGGTGCTTTAATGAAAATCAGGGTACATTGTATTGGTATATGACATGATAGTAGGTAATAGATAAAATCGGGCCGATACTACTCCAACGCCCATATACTATGCATAATGAAACTCTTATGCCGACTTTGTATCACTGTATCAGTGAGTTAGTTGTATAAAATATAAAATTGCATTGATTCCGATCCATCCGAACTTAGCCCTTTCTTACTTATTTTGAAAGTAGATTTACGCGGGGAATTTAATTATAATTTCCAGTTGCTTTTTTGTCACAATGTATTTATAAGTAGATATCGGGAGCATTTCAATAATGCATTTTATATACCGCTATAGAAAATCGAATAACTTATAGGCATAAACAATTCCATTGAGAGTTACTGTTGGCATTAAGGTTTTCAATTCCAATAAAGGCTAATTGTAACAGGATGATCGGTATTGGGTTTAAAATCTCCTATTTTTCACATCAGACTACAAGTGCATTTTTATTGAAGAAACTAAATTATTTCATTCACAGTTCGCTAAATATATTATAAAAACATACGGACAGACCTAATAACCCTAACTTTATAAATATCGGCATGCTGATAAAAAAACAATGTTTTGGCTGAGAAAAACTTTCTCTCATGGCTAACGGTCAAGAAAATTCATGAGCATTGCAAGCCGTCAAAAACTGTAAAAACTTTACAAACAGAAAAAAGAAACTCAGCTGAAGAAAGTATATGTATTTGAAACTTTAGCAGAAGTTTTTATAGTATTTTGTGAGTGTGTTGCGATTGTATATCTTATGGTAATGAAAATGTGCATACCACTATCATTAAAAAGTAAAGTAAATTTATTTATAAAATGAAAAGTCCTTATTTATAGTATAGCCACGATATAGCTTTCGGCAACTTCTTCGATTCGGTTTTTATCCCTTTAATAGCGTAAAAATAGACAGTAGTCGCACGGACCCAAATCAGGTAAACACGGAGATTGCGGAAAGTTATGAATGCAGATTTTGCGAAAAAGGTTGCCTAGAGCCAATGCGGTATGACATGGTGTATTTGAAACATTTGGGCACCAAAATTTTTGCCCAACAAAGTCAATCATTGTAAAATTCGAAAAATTCGCTTTAGAAAGGAAAGGTCTGATTAATTTGGACATTGCTCAGGTATACTTGAGAACGTATTTCATCGAATTTTTATACTCTTACGACATGTTGCTACAGAGTAAGTTAGCACCCCATACATTCAAAAGTATCATATGATGCAGTAATATCATATGATACAAAGTAAAATAATATGATACCACTAAATCGCTGAGACTGCGACACGTGTAGTGGCAACCTATGGGAAGCGCAACGTCAGCGAAGTGCCAACCTGTGGGAAGCGCAGCGTCAGCAAACTCCGTACCCGTTGCAGCGGCAAACATAGGTCTAGAGTTAAGTATAATTAATTGTAAATGTTAGTTCTTAAGTGGAATTCAATAAAGGAGCATAGCTCCCAAAATATATTTTTTTATTAAACATAACAAAACGTTTTTTAACTGGCGCCCGAGCAGGGACCAGCGCGCGTAAGTAGTAATTGCCTGAAAACCAAAAAGTAAGGCTCCGCGAGTGGCGAACGGTAGTGATTGTGGAAAAAAAAGGAGAAAAAAGCCTGAAAATAAAAAAGTAAGGCTCCGCGAGTTAAAAACAAAAAAAAAGTGTGTGAAAAACAAAAAATACAATAAATACTTGGCTAACGAGCGGCTACAACGCACAACGTGGGATTTCTAAACGCCGAGGGACCTCAGTACTGTTAAAGAAAAGGGACAACCCCGGAGCGCAGCACAACATCCTATGGAAAGCTGGAAACACCTAATGTAAGATTTATAAAATATTATATTTTAAGACTATTATAAAGAATACGGAATTTGAATTGAAAGAAAATAATTATTCGACACAGAAAAGAAAAAAAAGAAATTATAAAGAATTTTATTATTAAGAATACGGAACTTGAATTGAAAGAAATTAATTATCCGACACAAAAAAAAAGCCTTAAATTAACGTAAACTTTACGAAAAGATTCAAATATTGTCAAAGAAAGTACTATTGCAAAGGAAATTTTTTTTTTTTTTTTAAACTAATTAACTTAAAAGAAAAGATTATTATAATGCCGGATACAGCCGAAGAGCTAATTGAGCAGCTAAATCAAATGAGGCTAGATTATCCTTCCACCCATCCTCTAAACCCTCCCACCCCTAACCCATCTTTAATAACGACAATAGTCCGCGAAGTACTCGACCGAATGAGTACGCAGACCGTAACAGACTTTACAGAACCCGACCATAGCGTGACACTAAACGCGAATAACATAAATGAACTAGACAAAATTCCGGACATGGTGAAATGCCTTAGGGAATTCTCAGGACGACCAGGAGAATTTAACTCCTGGAGGAAGAGCGTAGACAGGATTTTTAAAGCCTACGAGGGAGTCAAGAATACTCCTCAATATTTTGCAATACTTCATACGATCAGGCATAAAGTAACTGGTGATGCCGACACCGCACTAGAATCATATAATACTCCACTTGATTGGAGCCAAATTAGAAAATGCCTTATGATGCATTATTCCGATAAAAGGGACATAGGTACCCTCGATAATCAGATGACCACTCTCGGCCAACGCTATGACGACATTCCGACCTTCTATCAAAGAGTTTATCAACACCTTTCACTTATATTAGATAAAATTTCATGTCTCGAGTTAAGTGACGAGTCCATACGGACTATGACAAACTCTTATAGGGACAAAGCTCTTGATACATTTATTAGAGGACTAAATGGCGATTTACCTCGTCTTCTCAGCATGAGAGAACCGACGACCTTGCCACAAGCATTGCATTTATGTCAAAAACTTGACAACATGACATATAGAATAAACCACGCGAACAATACACACAAACCCAATATTCAACCACCACCACGACCTCCCCGAAATAACAATTTTAATAATTTCAATAACAACAGACCTTTTTACCCCGAATTAACGTATTCCCATTCCCCCAGACGAAATTTCGACCAACAAGCATTTGGTCGTCAATCAAATCGATATCACCAACACTCTCCCAACTATATGCAAAATAACCAAGGATTCATGCCGAGGTTCAACAATTACTCGAACAGCCCCCATGTTGCCCGAGAAAATACCTCCTTTAATAACAGACCGAATTTACCACCTAAACCACCGACCCCAATGGAAGTAGACCAATCAATACGTTCAAGACAAATCAATTATCAGAATAGGCCCAATACATTCCAGGACAATCGACCACCGAAACGTCCGATTTCCGCACAACTAACTCACCCTCCAAGCAAAATACAACGAAATTTTTTTACTAACGCAGTAGAATCAGACCCCAACGGGATATACGACGACAATTTCTACGATAGCAATTACGACAATGCAGGAAAAAATGAGCCTGATACCATTAATTTTTTAGATTAGCGCCGTCTTCGCTGCCTTATTACGAATTTAGGACAAGGCGCGGAGACACAATAGATTTTCTTATCGATACCGGATCCAATAAGAATTACATCCAATCCACTAGAATTAGGAATCCAATTCTGAACGAAAAGCCCTTTACGGTGAAATCTGTTGCCGGAACAATTGAAATTACTCACCATACCTTCGTCGACATTTTCGGACCAACAGTAGGGAAAATAAAATTTTTTATACTACCAACTCTAGTTTCGTTCCACGGCATAATAGGCAACGAATTAAAAGCAATTATTCATACCGACAAAAATTTAATGACAATTTGTCAAAGTATAAATATAACGTTAAAGCAACGAATATCTCACGAGGTGAATAATGTGGCAATCAATACTCCACATCTCTCATTACAACAACAAAGCAAAGTTAATAACATTATTGATAAATGTCCAAACCTTTTTTCCGATCCCGATGAAAAACTTACCTACACCACCCTCGTAAAAGGTGAAATCAGGACAACAACCGAAACCCCCGTCTATTCCAAGCCATACCCGTATCCCATGGCATTAAAATACGAAATCGAACGCCAAATTGAAGAACTCTTAGACAACGGAATAATAAGGAGATCGAAATCTCCATATAACTCCCCAATTTGGATAGTTAACAAAAAGGCAGATGCCTCTGGCGAAAAAAAATTCCGAATGGTCGTAGATTATCGTAAACTCAATTCAGTTACGATTCCCGATAAATATCCCATACCAGAAATTAACGAAGTCCTTGCAAATTTGGGAAACAATAAACTATTTACTGTTATTGATTTAAAAAGTGGGTTCCATCAGATTCCACTTCGCGAGTCAGACATTGAAAAAACAGCATTTTCCGTAAACAACGGAAAATATGAATTCCTCCGCTTACCTTTCGGTTTAAAAAATGCTCCGGCCACATTCCAAAGAGCACTAGACGATATCCTTCGTCAACATATAGGAGTAAGATGCTACGTTTACATCGATGATGTAATAATATTTGGCAAGAACGAAGAAGAACATTTTAAAAACATAGAATTAGTATTTCAAACCCTAGAAAATGCTAATATGAAAATCCAATTAGATAAATGTACATTTGCTAAAGAAGAGGTAGAATTTTTAGGATATGTAATCAGTTCAAATGGGATAAAAACCAACCCCGAAAAAGTAGAAGCGGTAGCCAAATTTCCAGTTCCACAAACTCTCAAAGAATTAAGATCCTTCCTAGGTATGTCAGGTTATTACCGACGATTTATCCAGGATTACGCAAAAATAGCTAAACCATTAACAGCACTGTTAAGAGGAGAAGCCGGCCATGTCTCCAAACGGAACTCGAAAAAGATAGAAATAGAATTAGACAACGAGGCTTTAGAAGCATTTAATAAAATAAAAAATACTTTAGTATCCAAGGATATAGTTTTAGCGCATCCAAATTTCGATAAAGATTTTGAACTAACGACTGATGCCTCAGATTTCGCATTAGGTGCCGTCCTATCGCAAGACGGTAGACCAATTACTTTCATATCGAGAACTTTAAGTAAAGCCGAAGAACATTATGCCACCAATGAGAAAGAAATGCTTGGTATAATATGGTCACTTAATTCACTTAGAAATTACCTCTACGGTTCAAAAAAAGTTAAAATTATCACCGATCATCAACCTCTTACCTATGCCTTAAGCCATAAGAATACTAATAGTAAAATGAAGCGATGGAAAGCCATTTTAGAAGAGTATAACTACGAACTAACTTACAAACCTGGTAAAACAAATGTAGTTGCAGACGCACTTTCAAGGATACCAATACAAATAAATTCACTCACACCTACGATTCATAGCGATGAAAGCTCAAGCCATAATTTAATCCCTTGTACAGAAGTTCCAATCAATGTTTTCAAAAATCAAATTTTTTTCAAGATTGACGAAATATCCTCATATCAATTTAAAATAATTTTTCCAACAGTGCATAGACATATAATTACAGAGCCAGAGTATAACGAACAGTCATTGATTTCATACATGAAACGATACCTTAACCCATCCGTTATAAATGGAATTCATACCGAAGAAAGGATAATGGGTATGATGCAAAATATCTATCCTATTCACTTTAGTAGCATTAAAAGCCGATACACCCAAAAACTAGTTGAAAATATTAGTGACGAACAAGAGCAGGAGAACGTCATACTAAAAGAACATTTAAGAGCACATAGGAATGCCACAGAAAATAAAACACAAATTCTCGAAACAAAATATTTTCCCGGTATGTTAAATAAAATAAAACGAATAATAGCCAACTGCACCGTTTGTAAAGAAAATAAGTACGAGAGGCATCCCAATCAACCGAAAATTGCAGAAACTCCATTACCAACATATCCAGGACACACAGTTCATATCGATATATTTTTAACAGAAGGAAAAATAGTAATGACAGCTTTAGACAAATTTACAAAATACGCAGTAACAAAAAGCCTAAATAGCAGAGCAATAGAAGACGTCAGGAAACCTTTAAGAGATATTATATTTTTCTTCGGAGTACCAAAATTAATAGTTATCGACAATGAGCCATCTTTAAATTCAGCCTCTTTAAAATTTATTATGATAGACGAGTTAGTTATAGAATTCTACACTACTCCTCCATACAAAAGCCAAGCTAACGGACAAGTGGAAAGATTCCACTCTACATTAATTGAAATAATTCGCTGCATAAAAGAAAACGGTGGACACAGAAATTTTGCAGAACTTTTAGAAAGAGCAGTATCCGAGTATAATCATTCAGTTCATTCCACTACACTTAAAAGACCAATAGACCTATTTTTTCACAGAAATGTTACATTTACCACCAAGGGCATAGAAAGAACTAAACAAAGTAACCTCGAAAAATTAGCTGAGAAACAAAGAAAGGATATCGAATACCATAACAAAAATAAGAAGGAAATAAAATCATATCTACCAGGACAAATAATATTTGTTAAGAAAAATAGGAGATTAGGAACTAAGTTAAGTAAACCCTACAGTAAGGAAATAGTTAAGGAAGATAGAAATAGTACCGTGTTAACTGAAAAAGGACAAATAATTCACAAAGGTAGAATACGTAACTAAATATGTACTGACATTTTTTTCCAGAATATTACTACCGCTATGCCTGGCGGAAGTACAGATCCTCGACTACTCAAACTCCCAATTAATAACAATAGAAAAGGGAACGGCTAGACTACAAACAGGAATATTTAGGATAATACATGAAATTGACATAGAAAAATATACGGACCACATAGAAGCGACTATTAAAATTGAAACTATCCGCAAAAACCCTAATTACCCCTTCATATCCCACTTAATAACACAGATTTAACTTAACAATCTAAAAGTAGAGCAAAAAATTAAAATATCAATAAATTTCCTGGGTAGCGCATGGAAATGGATTGCAGGAAGTCCAGACCATGAAGACTACGAAATAATTTCAAGTAAGATAAATAATGTTTTACAAAATAACAATAATCAGGTATTAATTAACAAACTTACAATAGGCAAAATTAGCGAGATAACAAATATTACGAATAATATAATTAAAACCATGCAAAATGAAAAGAGTTTAGAAATTGAAGCATTTTTACAGCTAAAATATAAATTAGAAATAATTAAGGAAGAAATTTTAAATATTGCATACGCAATACATTGGGCAAAAGCCAATATAATAAATTCTTTTATCTTATCAAATGAAGAAATAAATATTGTGAATTTTCCGAAATAAAAATTGCAACCAATGGCAAAATTATAATTTATATTGTTAGCCTCCCAACCGTAGATAACCAAAATTGTAAAACTTTAGATATTAGAGCAGTAAAAAATAACGGGGGAATCAATAAAATCAATTTCAATACAATTCTAAACTGTGAAAAGGGAATTTATGGAATAGAAAATTATTGTAAACAAGTAAGGAAGGGCTAAGTTCGGGTGTCACCGAACATTTTATACTCTCGCACAATAAAGTGATAATCGAGATTTCATTATCCGTCATTTACATATTTTTTTTATTTTGCTGTAAAATTAATTAGAATTAAATTCTGAGAGATTTACCGATATTTTCGATGAAAAATTAGGTTAGGTTAGGTTAGGCCCTGAGTTCTTCGAGTTCGATATCAGGGACCTTGAAAAGTTATATTCCGATTACGACAATTTTTCCACAAGGGATACCTCAGCTCAAATACCGTATTTGTGTAAAGTTTTATTCCGCTATCATCATTGGTTCCTAATGTATATATTATACAGAGAAGGCATCAGATGGAATTCAAAATAGCGTTATATGGGAAGAAGACGTGGTTGTGAACCGATTTCACCCATATTTCGTACATGTCATCAGGGTGTTAAGAAAATATTATATACCGAATTTCATTGAAATCGGTCGAGCGGTTCCTGAGATATGCTTTTTGGTCCATAAGTGGGCGACGCCACGCCCATTTTCAATTTTTAAAAAAAGTCTGGGTGCAGCTTCCTTCTGCCATTTTTTCCGTAAAATTTTGTGTTTCTGACGTTTTTTGTTAGTCGGTTAACGCACTTTTAGTGATTTTCAACATAACCTTTGTATGGGAGGTGGGCGTGGTTATTATCCGATTTCTTCCATTTTTAAACTGTATATGGAAATGCCTAAAGGAAACGATTCTGTAGAGTTTGGTTGACATAGCTGTAGTAGTTTCCGAGATATATACAAAAAACTTAGTAGGGGGCGGGGCCACGCCCACTTTTACAAAAAACTACTTCCAAATATGCCCCTCCCTAATGCGATCCTATGTGCCAAATTTCACTTTAATATCTTTATCTATGGCTTAGTTATGACACTTTATAGGTTTTCGGTTTCCGCCATTTTGTGGGCGTGGCAGTGGGCCGATTTTGTCCATCTTCGAACTTAACCTTCTTATGGAGCCAAGGAATACGTGTACCCAGTTTCATCATGATATCTCAATTTTTACTCAAGTTACAGCTTGCACGGACGGACGGACAGACAGACATCCGGATTTCAACTCTACTCGTCACCCTGATCACTTTGGTATATATAACCCTATATCTGACTCTTTTAGTTTTAGGACTTACAAACAACCGTTATGTGAACAAAACTATAATACTCTCTTTAGCAACTTTGTTGCGAGAGTATAAAAATACAATTCCTTACAAATATGCTTAAGCAATAATGTAATAGATTTAAGTAATGATACTTGTATAAATAATCTTCTAAAAGTCGTTTGCCAAACTGCACGGAGGTCAACAACCAACATATTCCAACCATAGAGGAAATGGGACCAGGAATAATATTTCTAAATAAATACAACGGAGAAATTTCAATAAACAAAGAATCTATATTTTTGAAATGGTACCTTCGTCATTTTGTATACGAACGTAACCATTGTTATCAACTGGAAAACGTTCTATAACGAAGAAAGAACAGCAAGTAAACCATTACCAGCCATCCTACAACCATCATCCGCACCACTCAATATAGAAGAATTACTCTCGCTGAAATAGCTTAACTTCAACAATACAAAAGAAGTAAGTCTGTTAAAAGCAGCAAACAGAGTAAAGCACAGAACCAGCATCACGCTAATCATCTTTTTAATATTCATCGCCCTAATTTTCGGGAAGAAACTTCTGATCAAACAAAAAGAAGATGAACCCAACAAACTCTCACAGCCGGCAATAGAAGGTCTCAACCAAATTTTTAATACACCTAAAGATTCAAACGAGGACGTTTGAATTTCAAGGGGGGAATAGTTAGCACCCCATACATTCAAAAGTATCATATGATGCAGTAATATCATATGATACAAAGTAAAATAATATGATACCACTAAATCGCTGAGACCGCGACACGTGTAGTGGCAACCTATGGGAAGCGCAACGTCAGCGAAGTGCCAACCTGTGGGAATCGCAGCGTCAGCAAACTCCGTACCCGTTGCAGCGGCAAACATAGGTCTAGAGTTAAGTATAATTAATTGTAAATGTTAGTTCTTAAGTGGAATTCAATAAAGGAGCATAGCTCCAAAAATATATTTTTTTATTAAACGTAACAAAACGTTTTTTAACTAGTATAATAGTTTGGTTCACTTTACGGTTGTATGTATCACCTAAA
Source organism: Bactrocera dorsalis (assembly GCF_023373825.1). Lineage (NCBI taxonomy): Eukaryota > Metazoa > Arthropoda > Insecta > Diptera > Tephritidae > Bactrocera > Bactrocera dorsalis. The sequence continues at coordinate 37,636,548 of NC_064303.1, read as the reverse complement.
ACTATTCGCGTTAGATATAGGATTATTTAAGTTTAATGATCAGGATGATGGAACTGGTTGAAACCTGAGAGACGTTCTGTCTGTCTCTTCATCGGTACAAGCGAAAATTTGAGTAAAAATCGAGGTATCTTAGTGAAATTTCGCTCACATGTTCCTTGGAGAAAATTAAGGCGAAGTTCGTGGAAAGGCGTAATCGGACCACTGTCACGCCCACAAAGGCTATTAAAGGAAAACTTAAAAATTGATATAACTAAGCACCTAATTAGCAAGGGGCACCTGTGAGCTAAAAAATGGTCCTCCCTCTAATAGGTTTAATATACATATGTTTTTCTCAAACCGTTCAAGCCAAACTGAATTCGGTCAAGATAAGTCCTATGAGAACCCTTATGACAGTGTGAAAATTAATGAAATCGGATAATACCACTTTATAGCAACATGTTGCAAGAGTATAATAAATTGGTGGAAAAGCAAATGCAATGCAATTGGTGCCATGTTTCTTTACGGATTTTTGTTACATTTTTTCTGTGTAATCAGTAAATGTTGCATGTACTTATAGCATTGATATAATTTTATGTTCTAAATCATTTCTTAATCCATTTATAACCCACTCTCACGTTGAAATTTTATTTGTTTAAGCCTGAATAGCGTTAAACTGATAATAAAGGGTGATTTTTTAAGAGCTTGATAACTTTTTTTTAAAAAAAAAAAAAACGCATAAAATTTGCAAAATCTCATCGGTTCTTTATTTGAAACGTTAGATTGGTTCATGACATTTACTTTTTGAAGATAATTTCATTTAAATGTTGACCGCGGCTGCGTCTTAGGTGGTCCATTCGGAAAGTCCAATTTTGGGCAACTTTTTCGAGCATTTCGGCCGGAATAGCCCGAATTTCTTCGGAAATGTTGTCTTCCAAAGCTGGAATAGTTGCTGGCTTATTTCTGTAGACTTTAGACTTGACGTAGCCCCACAAAAAATAGTCTAAAGGCGTTAAATCGCATGATCTTGGTGGCCAACTTACGGGTCCATTTCTTGAGATGAATTGTTGTCCGAAGTTTTCCCTCAAAATGGCCATAGAATCGCGAGCTGTGTGGCATGTAGCGCCATCTTGTTGAAACCACATGTCAACCAAGTTCAGTTCTTCCATTTTTGGCAACAAAAAGTTTGTTAGCATCGAACGATAGCGATCGCCATTCACCGTAACGTTGCGTCCAACAGCATCTTTGAAAAAATACGGTCCAATGATTCCACCAGCGTACAAACCACACCAAACAGTGCATTTTTCGGGATGCATGGGCAGTTCTTGAACGGCTTCTGGTTGCTCTTCACCCCAAATGCGGCAATTTTGCTTATTTACGTAGCCATTCAACCAGAAATGAGCCTCATCGCTGAACAAAATTTGTCGATAAAAAAGCGGATTTTCTGCCAACTTTTCTAGGGCCCATTCACTGAAAATTCGACGTTGTGGCAGATCGTTCGGCTTCAGTTCTTGCACGAGCTGTATTTTATACGGTTTTACACCAAGATCTTTGCGTAAAATCTTCCATGTGGTCGAATAACACAAACCCAATTGCTGCGAACGGCGACGAATCGACATTTCACGGTCTTCAGCCACACTCTCAGAAACAGACGCAATATTCTCTTCTGTACGCACTGTACGCATTCGTGTGGTTGGTTTAATGTCCAATAAAGTAAACTGAGTGCGAAACTTGGTCACAATCGCATTAATTGTTTGCTCACTTGGTCGATTATGTAGACCATAAATCGGACGTAAAGCGCGAAACACATTTCGAACCGAACACTGATTTTGGTAATAAAATTCAATGATTTGCAAGCGTTGCTCGTTAGTAAGTCTATTCATGATGAAATGTCAAAGCATACTGAGCATCTTTCTCTTTGACACCATGTCTGAAATCCCACGTGATCTGTCAAATACTAATGCATGAAAATCCTAACCTCAAAAAAATCACCCGTTATTATGTGTAAAGAACACATGTTTTCAGTATATCGTCACCTGAAATGCAAAATAACGTAACAACATTTTCAGAAATTTACAGTGGCATGAATGAAACACGAAATAAAATCGAACATGAGTGAAACAAAATTATTGGTTAAGACTGGTTTATATATGACCGCAGAACCAGAAAATGTTGAACATATGTAATATTATGTAAATAATTTGAAGTAGTGAAGCGTAATCAATAAGACACTCAATTTCGGTCTTTTTGATGACACGTTATTTTGTATTTTTACCGAGGTGGCATTGTATTTATTTTGAAAATTCTTTATTTATTTTTCCAAATCAATTTTATCCCCTTCAAAGTAATCCCCTCCCGATGCAATGCACTTATGCCAACGGATTTTCAAAGTTTCGAAACACTGGTTGTAGTCACTTTCCGGGATGGCCTTCAGTTCCGTATTCGCTGCGGCTTGAATCTCCTCTATCGTATAAAAACGGTGTCCCCGGAGCGGTCTTTTGAGCTTGGTGAACAGCTAGAAGTCGCACGGCGCCAGATCAGGTGAATACGGTGGTTGCGGAACGATATGGGTTGAGTTTTTGGCGAAATTATCACGAATTACGAGGGCAGTATGGGATGGTGCATTATCGTGGTGTAAAAACCAAGAATTGTCTTTCCACAATTCCGGCCTTTTTAGGCGGATAGCGTTACGCAAACGACGCATAACGTTCAAATAATATTCCTTGTTGACTGTTTGATCGGTTGGAAGGAATTCATAATGCACAACACCACGATAATCGAAGAACACAGTCAACATGACCTTGATTTTTGAGCGACTTTGGCGCGATACTAGTCGAGATTTGAAGCTCTTGAGGCTCAAAACGTCCTTCAAAATGGTACTGGCTGAGCCTTTCGGTATGCCAGCTTCATCAGCAAGGTCTCTTATTGTTAATCGCCAAATCTTTGATTTGTTGAACGTGAGCTTCGTCGGTTGAGGTTGATGGTCGCCCTGGACGCTCTTCGTCTTCGACACGTTCCCGGCCGGCTTGGAACTCACTATACCACTTGTAAACATTTTTTTTAGACATAGCTTCATCACCAAAGGCTTTCTGCACCATCCTCAACGTATCCGCTGCAGAAAATTGATTCCGTAAACAAAATTTAATGCAAATTCTTTGCTCAACAAATTTCGACATCGCAAAAAACGAAAAACTCACTTTTAGCAGCTCACAACATGACACGTATCTCAAACACTAATGAATATTTTGACATGAAATTTGACATAAATGTGACTGACATACGAGGTCTGTTCAAAAAATATCGCGAATTTTGAATTTTCGCGGGTTACGTATATTCGAGTTTCGAATTTTTTATGGCGTTATGTTGGTACTCATGTTTCTCACTTATGCCGACAAGCTCGGCCATTTTGAATGTTCATTTAATTGTTGACAGCTGCTCTGCTTGCACGTGTTTTGGATCGTCTTCGACTTTTTCCTATCAAAAAAATTGCACCACGATAACGCTCCTGCTCACACATCGTTGCTTGTGCGCGACTTTTTGGCCAAAACCAACACACTAATGATGCCGCAGCCACTGTTTTCCCCAGATCTGGCCCCTGTGACTTTTTCTTGTTCCCTAAACTGAAAAGGGTCATGAAAGGACGACGTTACGCTTCTCTTGAGAGATAAGATAAAAAAATAAGATTTTTTGAAGTGCTTCGAAGATTGGAAAAACCGTTGGCACAAGTGTATAATATCTTATGGGGAATACTTTGAAGTGGACAAACTATATATTCATGAATAAATAAATAATTTTTTAAGAGCTTGATAAAAACGCACAAAATCTCGCGATACTTTATTTGAAACGTTAGATTGGTTCATGGACATTTACTTTTTGAAGATAATTTCATTTAAATGTTGACCGCGGCTGCGTCTTAGGTGGTCCATTCGGAAAGTCCAATTTTGGGCAACTTTTTCGAGCATTTCGGCCGGAATAGCCCGAATTTCTTCGGAAATGTTTTTCTTCCAAAGCTGGAATAGTTGCTGGCTTATTTCTGTTAGACTTTAGACTTGACGTAGCCCCACAAAAAAATAGTCTAAAGGCGTTAAATCGCATGATCTTGGTGGCCAACTTACGGGTCCATTTCTTGAGATGAATTGTTGTCCGAAGTTTTCCCTCAAAATGGCCATAGAATCGCGAGCTGTGTGGCATGTAGCGCCATCTTGTTGAAACCACATGTCAACCAAGTTCAGTTCTTCCATTTTTGGCAACAAAAAGTTTGTTAGCATCGAACGATAGCGATCGCCATTCACCGTAACGTTTCGTCCAACAGCATCTTTGAAAAAATACGGTCCAATGATTCCACCAGCGTACAAACCACACCAAACAGTGCATTTTTCGGGATGCATGGGCAGTTCTTGAACGGCTTCTGGTTGCTCTTCACCCCAAATGCGGCAATTTTGCTTATTTACGTAGCCAATTCAACCAGAAAATGAGCCTCATCGCTGAACAAAATTTGTCGATAAAAAGCGGATTTTCACATTTCGAACCGAACACTGATTTTGGTAATAAAATTCAATGATTTGCAAGCGTTGCTCGTTAGTAAGTCTATTCATGATGAAATGTCAAAGCATACTGAGCATCTTTCTCTTTGACACCATGTCTGAACGAACGGAAAGAGAAGAAAGTGGCAGAAACATTCACACCTCTAGTATGAGTGTATCTATATTTGGGTACATTGGTACTTATGTAAATAAATTTGTGCTTTAGCTGCAATAAGTTTCAGACATATTTACGTGCAGATATTTCAACTAGAAATGAAATGGGATTAAAATTCAAAACACGAAACTACTCAATTGGACAAAGACAAGTTACATTTTTGTAGAATTGTAGTGTAATCATATAATACTTCTACGTGAAATATATTTACCATATGCACGCCCATTAAAATAAATTTATTGCGATACAAAATTTGGAATCGATACATATCCTTTATTTGTCCTTGCATGATCGAAAGTAGTAGAACAAGAGTTTAATTAAGAGAGACACCTTTTAAAAAAAAGACATTATATACATATATCTAAATATCTATATACAAGTTGCGTTCCAAAGTAAACAGGACTTTTTGAATCTAGCGCCCCCGCGATGATTGTCTATCCCGTAGAAGTGTGCACGAGTGGTTTCAACGTTTTCAAAGTGGTCGCGAGGACATAAATGACGATCCTCATGTGGGCCAATCAAAATGCATGATAACCGGAAATTCCATCGAAACTGTTTGTGAATTCATCAAAAATCAGCCGAAACCATCATTGATAATCATGGAAATGGAATTGAGCATCTCTAAAACATCGATTTATCGCATTTTAACTGAACATTTACGTTTTTAGAAAGGTGTGCACGGTTTGTTCCGCACAACTGACTGACGACCAAAAATTGGTCAGATTCCAACATTCGAAGGACATCGTTAAAGAGGTCAAAAAGGACAAAAACTTTCTTTACAATATTGTGACTGGTGACGAAACATGGTGTTTCCAATATGATCCCGTAACGAAACGCCAGAGTGCTGAATGGAAGGCACCGGACAAGCCGAAACCCAAAAAATCTCGCATGGAGAAGTCAAATATGAAGCAATGCCGATTTGTTTTTATGATTCTAAGGGTATTGTCCACATAGAATTTGTTCCACACGGCCAAAACGTTAATGCGGTATTCTACCTTGGAGTTTTGAAGCATTTGGTGCGCCGTATTCGACGTTTTCGGGCCGAATATCACGAAGATGAAAGTTGGCGTTTGTTGCTCGATAATGCGCCATCTCATCGATCGACGACCATTAACCACTCCCCGTATTCACCTGATATGATACCGTGCACTTTTTACTTTTCGGAAGCCATACCTGCCAACGAGCTAAAACACTCGTTCGACATGGTTTTGTACCGTGCAAACAGCTGTATTAAAGCAAAAGGAGACTATTTTGAATAAAATAAATATATTTTGCTTAAAAACCCTTTTGTTCTGTTTTTTTTTTAAGTCGTGTTTATTTTGGAACGCATCGTGTACTATGTTATCTTATAAATCAGCAATATATTTATATGAATTATTTCAGATGTATGTCAATGCGATTTCTGTAAATGACCTTCCTTCAATTCCATTAAAATTGCACTGGAAACTTCATGGTTAATAGAGCAGAAGAAAGATTAATTGCAACCCGTTCATACAGTTGGTTTAGTGATATCAATATGTATATTTATATATATTTCCATTACAAATCTTCTTATGTTAAATTAGTACGTTTGTACTCAACCAAATTCGAGCGTAGAATAAATGTGTGTGTGTATTATAATAGATTATTATAGTTCAGTTAAACTTCGGAATAAGCAAAACATCAACGCGTATTGAAACTGTTTACAATAAGTATACCGATTCCAGTTCCTAATACGCACTAGATGACGCTGTTAAGAAGACACCACAACAGGGAGGCGTTACAGATGCTTTGAACTAAAAGAGAACAGTTTTATGTCTTAATTTAAAGCTCACACTCTCAGGGCGCCATTTGATAGTTTAGTGGCATCACTACTTTTTTGTACTAATATTTTGGATCTTGCTTTTATAAAGACAGCTGCATCAAAAATGTGTGCTTAATGTTAATATGTACCATGCTGGTGGCCTCAATTATCGTTTCGAACGTTATAGTTGAATTGTAATCATAAGCCAAACCAGGCCAAACGCAGTAATCTAGAGTGTATGTGTCAAGGTCCAATCTATTGCATTAAGAAAGAAAACAACTTTTTACCTTTTTTTATTTAATAGGACTTTGTTTCTATTATAAATCATCTATGTGCGGGTCTTCAAGCATCATTAATATAGACTTAAGTATATTTATTTAAAACCTTTAGTCTTCTAATGTTTACTGTAAAAGTAACTCTCTAAGAAACGCACTTACCGATGAGTTCAAATTCATCAATTCTCTCTTGCCCACAGATTGTTGAATTAGTAAACTATAGTAGTACTGGTGACTACCCCGTTTAAAAAAATTTATGAGAAAAATTAAATAATTTCATTCCTCAGCTCGCTTGAACGTATAGTCATATATGTACACACTCTCAATGTACGCATTTGCTATTCTGTTAAGTCATTGCTTTATGTTGCACAATTTTTGCCTACAGAAGAAAGTGTTACTATTAAGTAAAATCAGGTCTTAGGAGTGTTTCCTATAGGGTATGCTATGGCTTGCTTCCATTCCTTTAAGTATATGAAATATAAACTTATAAAAGTAAAAGCATTACTCTTCAATTAGTTGGGTATGGTTGCCAGTTTTGTTTTGTTAATTTTCCATAACACGACAACGGTTGGACAATGCAATGCCACAAATTCTACTAGCGTAGCAGCTACTGAAAAATGGAAAACTCGCTAAGCCATCTTTTTGTTACAGAGTATAATAATCGAGATAGATATAGGGTTATGTATATATAAGTGATCAGGATGACGAGAAAAGTTGAAATCCTGGTAACAAATAGTTCGTTGTCGGTCGTCGCTGTGAACGGACGTATTTTTTCTCTGCTCCGCGTTCTACTGTTTAATCTTTTTTAATGCCGTGTGTGTGCGGCCATAGAGTTGATCGTGCTTAGCCAAAGATCAGCTGCAGTAAATGCAATGAATTCTTCCACTTATCGTGTGTGAATTTATCACAGGCTGATGTCAATTTTTTGGTGAAGTCTAAAAACGCTTTTTATTGTAAAGTATGCACGGTGGTTCGCAGAAATTCTATTCGTTCACCGCCTGCGTCGCCATCTGTGCGCATTGCTCGAACCTTTGTTAGAGGCTAATGACCTTAATATGGTAAATACGGTGCTTAATTCTTTGGTTTCGGAAGTTAGTTCACTGAGAAGTGAACAATCGAAGGCTCTCTCATTACTACAACAACTCTGTGATGAGCGAAATTCGTTAATTGTTAAGCTTAACGAACTTAAATCAGAGTTCTGCATTATGCAAAAGAAATTGTCCGATATCGGCAAGTTCTCTGCTCCAGCTTCGAATGCTCTCTCTGCTGCGACTGCAGCTTCTTCAATCGCTTCTCCGCCTAACGTCGCTGTTTCTGATGATAATGAGAGCGTGAATTATCTCGCTCCTACTACACCGAAAACACTCTCTACAGCTTCAACTATTGCTAACTCCACTCGCACTTCTACGTCTACGGTGAGTACAAATGCTCCGTCATCTAACGTTATTGTTTCTGCTCCTACTGATAATGTGAGTATGGATTATCTCGCTCCCGCTACATCGCAGTCGCAGTCTGCCGCTCCGTCTGCTGCTTGCTCCACTCTCTCTACGACTGCTGATAACACTGTGATAGCTTTTTACAAAAAAAAAAAAAAAGACAAGACCAAATTCGACGGTTTCCCCCTATTTCGGGTCCTACGAATCGAACTGCATCATTACTTTTTTGAGTTACAATCATGGTTTCATACAAAAATTTTTGTTGAAGTTTTTCATCAAAGTGGCCCATTGTAAGAGAAAGGCACATTTTCTTCGGTCTCTAACTTTTTTAGTGTTGACTTTTTTGGTAAACTTTCTTTGGCAAAGCTTCTCAGAATAAGTCCGTCTTTAAGTTCTTAGATGACTGTAAACCCCAAAATCAATGTTTTTTGTGTCCTTATAGCCCATATATCGAAAAAACAGAAATTTAATCCTTTTTTTTAATGTTTTTTCTCTCACGTTTCGTCAATATTTTAATTTACCCTTTGATACTTTTATTATATACAAATCAGCAAGCAACGAGTCATGCTTTTTGCCGCTGTACCAATGCTCAAGGGGGGCGGCGACTTGGTGAAATCTTTCTCCATGCTCATTGGATTCAGTCGGAACTTGCTGCTCAAAATGGTCCTTGTGATGGTGAAGGAAATGAATTTTTAAGGACATATTCACACCTATTTCTTCAAAAGCGTCTACCATGTCATCCACATATTTTTTCTAACCTTCAGACCGGTGCACTCCTAAGCAATGGTTTATAACGGTCATAACGGAGTTCCAGGCAATTTTTTCATTTGGCCTTAGAAGTTCTCCGAATTTTGCGTTCTTAATAAGTTTTCTTATATCGGGGCCATTGAGAACACTTGAAAATAATGTATCAACATAACATTCGTTCTATTAAAAGACTTAAAATACCTTCTTTTATTTTCGCAACACTTAGTCTTGGAAATATTTCTGTCAAACATTTAAAAGCTTCGGCATCTCGATTTATTGCTTTTATGAAATTTTTGACAATTCCCAATTTTATGTGCAGTGGTGGTAGCAAAGTGTTATTAGCTGGTATCAGCGGAATATGGATAACATTTGCCACATTTAAATGAAATTCTGTGCGAAGCTTCCAATCACGCATTCTATATTGGTTTCCGTGGTACCTGTGTCCCAATGACAAATGAAGCACATATTTTTTGGGTATCCTGTCTGCAAACCAGTAAGCAAGGCGATAACTTTTAAATCCGCACATATCTTCCATTGATGCTGCTGATACTGAACTCTGTCCAAAATTAATTTCATTGCTTCGTATGTTTCATTTGTGTTGGAGCTTATGGCGATTGGAACCGGATTTTTTGTGTTATCCACATACAGCAATCCTGCTTTTAAACTATTTTTCGACGAGTCAATAAACAAGCATGCGTAGCAGTTACTAGTATGATGCCTTTGTGGATCTATCCAAATCATTGGGATGCCGAACCCCATTTTTAGGCACAGTCTTTTTGACCAGTTATGCAGGTTGTTGTTGCATTGCGTGCAAATGGTATTTGGCACCCAATCTACGTCTCTTATAATGGGCAAATCGAACTATTCCTCGTAGATGCCGGCAGTTCCCGAAGATATTTTGCGTCTACTCCGAGGGCTTGTAAATTTTCCACATACGTAGCAGAACTACGATAGGCCACTGGACACTTATTCATTTTAATTTATTTTCTTAATATACAAGGCACTAAAGCAATGTTCTTTCCGCGAAGTCAAAGTCAAATTAACTACTGCAATCTATGCTTAAATTTTGACTCTTAGGCAAGCATTTAACGTTTCTTTCAAACGATACTTGTTGTTATTTCTTATCAGTGCAGTGGTTAAAAGTTTGACTCGTTGCTTGCTGATTTGTGTTGGACATTAATAGATGAGTCTTGTTAAATTTAATTTAAGTATTGTGTACAAATTTATGATACTTATTGATAACACTTATAAGATACAAAAAAAATAAAACAGCACACAAACATAGTTAGTGTAGCTTTTTTAAATAATACAAATTTTGTTAAGTTTTTTTTCTAATGGTTAGTTTGCTCAGAATGTTGTCTTTGCTTAAGTTTCTTACTATTACAAGATGTCATTTAATGTATAAGTATCAAAGGGTAAATTAAAATATTGACGAAACGTGAGGGAAAAAACATTAAAAAAAAATGGATTAAATTTCAGTTTTTTCGACATTTTGGCTATAAGGACCCAAAAAACACTGATTTTGGGGTTTACAGTCATCTAAGAACTTAAAGATGGACTTATTCTGAGAAGCTTTGCCAAAGAAAGTTTACCCAAAAAGTCAACATTAAAAAAGTTAGAGACCGAAGAAAAATGTGCCTTTCTCTTACAATGGGTCACTTTGATGAAAAACTTCAACAAATATTTTTGTATGAAACCATGATTGTAACTCAAAAAAGTAATGATGCAGTTCGATTCGTAGGACCCGAAATAGGGGGAAACCGTCGAATTTGGGCTTGTCTTTTTTTTTGACTATCACAGTGTAATGGTACAAATACAGCTGCTCCAAATGCTATTAATTATGCCAATACATATGCTGACGCTGTTGCTATGAATAGCAACACTCATTCGAAAGCCAAAAATAATCGAACAGTTGCTGCTAAATCAATTCGTCCCTCTATCGCTGTCAATCCTGCCCAATCAGTTGGCGTCGATGGAAATGTGAAGTTAAAAGTGAGTACTAGGAGCAAAAAATCCCCAACTGCTTCAACTGTTGTTGGTGTTAATGCCAATTGTGATCTCGATGTCGTCATACCGAAGAAATGGATTCATTTGTCGGCCTTTAAAAACTCAGTCACCGAAGAAGATATTACATCTTTTGGCGTTAAACATGTTGATAGAGAGCATCTCTTATGTTATAAGTTAATTAAGAAATATACTGATATTAATAATCTTAAGAGAATTAACTTTAAGTTAGGTGTGTCCCCATCTAGTTTTGATGCCGTTTTCTCATCTTCATTGTGGCCTTCTGGCATTAAGTTGCGTCCCTTTAAGTTTTTTCCAAAGGGAGGGGAAAACAGCGCTGCAGATTAGAGGATGTGCCTGTTAGTCACGACTTTTTCAACTGGCTCCTGTCTTAAGGTGTACTATCAAAATGTATCGGGTATTAGGTGTAAATCAAATATTATTCGCAACTTCTCTTCACATTCGGATTTCGATATTATCGTTATTGTTGAGACTTGGCTGAATTCTAGTTACTTTGATAGTGAAAACTTTGATTCAAATCTCTATTACGTCATCCGTAAGGACAGAGATCATGAAAAAACTTGTTGTCTAAGAGGGGGGGGGTGGGGGTTGTTCTCCTAGCAGTTCATCGCAAATATCGTCCTCGTCTTATTATGCTTGATAATGATGATTCAATTCTTGACCAACTATGTATTTGTATCAATGACGCTCTGTTCATTGCAGTCTCATACATCCCTCCTAATAGTCCTCTAGAGTTGTATAAGTTGCACGCAAATAATATTTCCGCGCTGGTATTAAATAGGGTGAAAGAGAATAATATTTGTGTACTGGGCAACTACAATTTAAGCAATATCGCCTGGTCTGGTTATTCTTATAGTCCTGCTCTTATTCCTTCCAATTTTTCGTCTCCTCAGGAGTTATTTCTTATCGATAGCTTGCTTAGTCTCAATCTTATTCAAGTCAACTCATATTCAAATAACCTCGATCGTTTTCTTGATTTAGTCTTTCTCAGTGATAATTTAAAATTCTGGTTTCTTGATGGATTATCTTCAATTGCTCCTGCCGCCATTCATCACTCTCCGCTAGCGTTTGAGGTGGATACTTATCTTTTCGCTCCAGTTAAACCTATTGATGGGCGTGGTTTTAAATTTGCATTTTGTGATTTTGAACGACTCAACAATCTGCTCTCCGAGATTAATTGGGATGATTTACTTTCGGGACTAGATACAGCTAATAGTTTCTCGAGTTTTAAGAAATCAATTCAGGAATTTTGTCAGAATAATATCCCGCTCAAACATATGCAACACTACTATATGGTACATATGGTACACTAAGGACCTCAGGCGGTTAAAAAACCTTAGAAATAAATACTACAGAAAATTCTCCTCAACAAAATCTCATGTTTTCTTTGTTCAATATCAGCACTACACAAAACTGTTTAATGAACTGGATAAGTCTCTCTATAAAAGATTTATTTTTGGTACAGAGTCTGCAATTAAGTCGAACCCTAAGTTCTTTTGGAACTTTGTAAAATCTAGAAGAGCGTGTTCGGCCATTCTCTCTGCTCTACGCTGGGGTGATAAGTCAGCATGCACTCCTGGCGAAATCTCCAACTTGTTTGCTGAATTTTTCAAATCGAATAATGTTCACGATGATCCCGGTACTAATTTCACTTTTTCGGCTAATAATCTCCCTTCCATAAATTTTGGCTCACTCTGTCTTTCACAGGATGATATCGCAAAGGCTATTGGTGATATTAAGTCTTCTTCCAAATTGGATTTGGATGGCCTTCCGCCTATAGTTATAAAAAACTGTACTGCCTTGGTATATCCTCTCATGCTTATCTTTAATAAGTCTCTCTTCTCTGGGAATTTTATCTTTGACTGGAAATTGACATGCATTACCCCTATTCTCAAAGGTGGTAGAAAGGATATAGTCTCCAATTACGGACCAATTTCTAAACTTTCTACTATTTCGAAAATTGTTGAATGTTCTGTTAAATATAAAATATTTTTTGCAGTAAAATCAATAATTAATTTCAATCAGCATGGGTTTGTCTCGGGACCCTCCACTGTATCAAACTTAGCGGTTTTTAGCGATTATTGTATGTCTGCATTCTCCGCTGGATTTCAGGTAGATTGTGTCTACACAGATTTCTCTAAGGCCTTTGATAAAGTTTCACACAATATTCTAATTAAAAAATTATCATCTTTAGGGTTTCACTCGGTCTTCTTGCAGTGGATTAAATCATATTTACACAATAGACGATGCGTTGTCAGTGTCGATGGAGTGTCATCTGATTCATTCATTGCGTCTTCGGGAGTGCCACAAGGAAGCGTTTTGGGTCCACTTCTCTTTGTGCTATTTATCAACGACATCTCCTGTTGCTTCTCTTTCGCTAACTTCCTGTTATATGCAGATGACTTAAAAATTTTCGCAATAATCAAAAACCCACAAGATGTACTCAAACTTCAGTGTGATATTGATACTTTTTATGATTGGTGCATGAAATCGAAGCTTCTTCTGAATCTAGATAAATGCTCTCAGATCTCTTATGGTAGGGACGTTACAATATTTCTAATTCAAGTTACAATATTTCTAATTACGTCCTAAAATGTGTTACTGAAATCAAAGATCTTGGGGTAATCTTTGACAACAGATTTTCTTTCAGTAATCACATCAACTACATCACTTCTAAATCATTCTCTGTGCTCGGCTTTGTCCGTCGAAATGCTTTAAAATTTTCCGACCCCTACACGTTAAAATTACTGTATACAAGTTTTGTTCGGTCCATTTTGGAGTACGCAGTGTTCATTTGGAGACCATATTGCATTTCGTCAATTAATAGGATCGAGCGTGTTCAAAAGATTTTTCTTAAATTTTCTCTCCGCTCTTTAAAGTTCGTTGACCCAATACCATCGTACACATCTCGCTTATTGCTTCTTCATCTTAAATTGCTGGACAACCGACGGTCCATTCTCTGCCTTTCATTTGTTTACAATTTAATTAATGGAGATATTGATTGTCCCTATTTACTAGGGAAAATTAACTTCAATACTCCTCAGCGGTGTCTTAGATCTGTTTCCCCATTTTACTATAAAAAGGAAAGTACTAATTTCGCTGGATACGCTACTCCCAAGCGCGCTATGCGGGAGTTTAATACGATTTCCGAGAGGGCTCTTCTAGATTTTTCTCACTCTAGGGTATCCTTTACTAATACCCTCAATTCGGTTTTTTAATCTAAGTTATCTATCTATTTCTACCTATTTAACTGTAATTTAATTCTCCATTAGTCTGCAAGAATCAATGTTCATAGACTGAAATAGACTTAAATAAATAAATATTGAAATATCTTGAGGAAACCTGGTATGTGGGTTCCTTAGTACAAAAAAAATCGAGTTCGTAGATGGACGTAATCGGCCACTCCCACGCCCACGAGCCGGTGTGCAAATTGGACAAATTGGCGTGGCACCGCCCACTTTTAGGTGAATTCCTATATTTCGAGACCTGCTCGACCGATTTCAACCAAATTTTGTACGTGACATTTTTATATTACTGCGAGAAAATGAGCGAAACTGAACCACAACCACACCCACTTTCCATATAATAAAAAAGTTCGTAATGAAAAGCCTTATTCAATAGAAGATACTTGTATTTCAATCATGTTTATTGGACTAGAACTTCATTTAATTAATTTAATCACAATTATATGTAGCTAAATGGGTATCAGCCTTCCCCCTTCTGCCCATCACCACATCTACATATATATGCAACATTGGTACGCCACATTCCCCACACTCATCATCATTTTCCACACATTATACACCACGCTCTAACACACGCACGCAATGACATCACACATCATCATCTACTTTCGCTGAACCAAAGTACTAAAGGAGACAACTTGGAAAAAAAGTCATTCTGGCGCTACGACATCGGTCCGATCAACACGTTTCTTTTTTTGGCGAACATCTACCATTTTTCCCCGAACATCATTGTTAATTTGATATTTAATATTATATACCTTTAGAGAAAATTGAGTTTTACTTTTTTCCACAAATCATTGTGAGCATCTCGTTTAAAAATTAAAGTGCATTTATTATTCATATACTGATTTGGTGAAAAATAAATCTGAAAATTTACATTTACATTTACCTTACAAATTTGCGAGCCTCTTGGGTGAAATTTAAAATATATCTGTGTTTTTATACTTTTGGAAGAAATATACGGTGAATGCGTAAAGGGTGGTCCACACCACAATACAATATGCCTTTAGCATGAACTAATCAGCCTAAAAGATACCTACCTACTCAGAAATATTGCATTCAAAACCGCAAGCCAATTTGTATTTTCTTCAGCCATATTCATAAAGTGAGAATAAGGTCGTATTCAACTATCTTGTACAAAAGTTACATTTATATACTTGTACATACACATTGTCCTGAAAGGATTCGCTCGCCGAAATTTTTATATTAAGTTATTAAATGGGAGACGTGTTGCATTCCGATTTTGCCCATTTTCATAATGCGACAAAGGGATACGAGGGCTGCTATATATATTTCTGGCCTAATAATGAAAATAGAAATATTTATCAACGAAAATGGTTTTATTGTTTTTCAAAATATTCTCCATCAAGATTTATACACTTTTGCATGCACTCAAACCAATTTTCGAAGCACTTCTTCCACTCCAATTGAGACACCTCCAAAACATGGTTTTTGAATGCTTCAACAGCATCTTCTGGCGACGAAAATCGTTGACGACGGATTATTTTCTTGATGTGTGGGAGTAAAAAGAAGTCATTGGGTGCCAAGTCAGGGCTGTACGGCGGATGACCCATCAATTCGATGTTTTGGCCGGTCAAAAAGGCGCTGGTTTGAGCCGATGTGTGAGAGCTCGCATTGTCATGGTGCACAATGATTCGTCTTCTCTTGTTCGTTTTTCGAATTTCTCCGAAGACTTCAGGCAAACAAATGGTGGTGTACCACTCAGAATTGACCGTCCTACGTTGCTCAAGCGGAACAGTCGCCACATGACCAGTTTTGCCGAAGAAACAGGCGACCATTTGCTTCGAAGTGCTTCTTCCACGAACAACTTTCGTTGGATTTGGCTCGTCTTGGAAGACCCGCACGGTCGATTGCTGTTTTGTTCCGGGCTCGTACGCATAGATCCATGATTCGTCCCCTGTGACGACCTTATAAACGTCTTTTGAAGCACCGCGATCGTATTTTTTAGCATTTCTTTACACCAATCCACACGAGACTTTTTTCGAGCGATTGTCAAATTGGCCGGGATCCAACGAGAACAAACCTTTTTTACTGCCAGGTGTTCATGCAATATCGAATGTATGCTGGTGGGAGAAATGCATAGGCATGCCTCTATCTGAAGGTATGTTACATGACGGTCTTGCATTATCAGTTCACGTACGGCATCAATGATTTCTGGCACAACTGCTATTTTTGGATGACCTTCACGGAATTCGTCTTTGAGCGAGCGTCGGGCACGGTCCATGTGTTGTCAACTTCGATATTCACGCCTCTAACTCACGCCATTGTCGTCTGGTGAGCGACGCCGATACAGTGGATATCCATCATTTCCAAAAGAAAAGCACGTGGATACTGTTTCTTGCATTTACACACAAATCGAAATACTCGTAATTTCATCAATTTGATCTGGTGTAACCACCATCCAAAGAATAATGTGTGCGTGCGGCAAACCTTTCTTTTGCCACTCAACAGAGTACATATAGCAACTAACAGCACCATATAACTATATGTACGTTGCTTCAAGATAAAGCCCATCGAAGCTGTTGCTTGAAAAGTCTTGCTCTGACATCGTGACGATCGCTTGCTGATTGACCGCGTATCATTCTGGGAGTACTCGTACATGTGCCTTGGCTTCTAATGTATGTTGATGCCAAAAAGAACGCCGACTAGAGATGAGCCATATTGCGATTTTTAAATCACTGTGATTTCAGTGATTGCTATTTTTAAATCACTGTGATTTTATATTGGTATTGCGATCGCAACTAAGTCGACGTTCAAACGGAGACCTTTTGTTGTTGTTGTTGTAGCGGCAGATTCTGCCGATTTGGCAGTGTTTGGCTGAATACAAGTCCGGGTCCCGTCCAGTTACGTACACCCGACTGTCGTGGGAACGACTGAACCTTTTGTCGTTATTGGCGGCAAAGTCTCTTTTGGTTCCTGTAACTCGAGTCAAGTTTTTCCGCCTTTCTTTTCACTACATTTTCGCAAATGTTGGAGCGGTTCTGCTACCTGAAACTTAGAGCTTATTGCATAGTTCATTTGTATGTATTTGTATATTTTCAAAGAAAAACTAATAAACTCCATAATCCATCAGAATGTTTTGAATATCCGCTAATAATATTTTCCAGACCAAATTAATAACGGGAGTTTCCTAATCTTTGGGAAAGTATTAAAAACCCGTAATTTTTTTATTCCATATTTTTTTCTGAAATTAATTTATTACAATACTAGTTTTAAATTAAATAATATTCGGTTAAACGAAATAATTATAAGAGCATCTTAACAAAAGAATAAATAAATATAAAACAGTAAAAGTAGCTCCATTTTTATTAAAATTCATATAATTTATTACTAAGTGTTATTAAAAACTTAATTTAAATATTTATACTATATATATATTACCATGAAAAGAGTTTCAATTTGTACTCTATGCTAATTTTTTAAATTCATCACAAAAGCTTTCAAATAAATAAAATTAAAATTTTAATTATATTAAATTAAAATATTCCATAAGTAGTTGAAACTTCTGACTGTTAAAGATATTTTATATGAAATTTTTGTTTTGCAAATATTGCATTTTGCATATATTTCATCTACTACTTCAAACATCTGCCATACTTCACTTCTTTTCCTTGATAAATTTCCCGCCATTATTAAAAATTATAAGAACGTTACAATCAAAACTTCAAACCGCTATGACGAAAAATAGCATATACGATATGTACAATACCCTGAAGAAAGTTGTTACTTTTCTGCTATTTGCTATTGTGATCGTAATTCACAGGTTCGAACTGCAATCGCAATTCACAGGTTCGAACTGCGATCACAGTTTCGAATTGCGATCGCAATTCACAGGTTCGAACTGCGATCACAGTTTCGAATTGCGATCGCAATTCCCAGGTTCGAACTGCGATCACAGTTTCGAACTGCGATCGCAATCGCAGTTCATAGAAGCGAACTGCTATTTATAAAAAGTGATCGTTGCGATTTGCGATTTTTCAATCACAGTGAAAAAATCACCGGTAGTGAAATATCGCTCATCGCTAACGCCGACCGATATTAGCGCGACCTCTGAACAAATTTCAATCTGTAATTGATCACTTTGTTTGTAACACACATAACATTTTCACTGAATAATTTTCAAAAATTTTTGAAGCAAACGCCAAATTTGAACGATTTAAATAATTGATGTATGGAAAATGGAAAAAATTAACTTTTTGGAATTTTTCAATTTTCCGACTTTTCTTCATGAAAGACATACAGGTGTTTTTTATTTCTAAACCTTCCCTGATTCACACAGAATATTCTCTTGAAAATTTCATCAATATTGGTTCAGCTGTTCTCTAAGCGCCAAAAATGGAAGGGACATACGCTTAGATGAAATGATTTCAAATGTGTTTGATTGTTCTATTGAATTTCCCTAAATCGGAGATACAACACTTTGAAAATCCAGAAAAACCATAGTCTCTCAACTGGAAACGAAAAGGTCTGAACATCTGTCACATTTCATTATTTAGATATGTATGTAAAACCTGAATGAAATAAGTATAGTTTAAAAAAACTAAAAAAAACGCTTTTAAAGCATATCAAACTAAAAAGTGAAAAATAATTTTTTGTATAAGCTAACAATAATAATGAAGGAAAAATTCCTGCATTATTGTGAGAAAAGCGTGGCATGCTCGATATATGAAAGCACCCCACGCTTTTCTCACAATAATGCAGGAATTTTTCCTTCCTTAGTTTCCTTTCCTTAGTTTATACAAAGATTTATTTTTCACTTTTTAGTTTGATATGCTTTAAAAGTGTGTTTTTTAGTTTTTTTAAACTATATTTATTTTTAATTTTTTAGTTTAATGTGAGAAACCCTAAAATTTGTTAAAATATGAACTATGACATGTAGTATTGGTTAGGTAAATCGATACTTAGGCAGCATTTAATATCTACTCGTAACCTTTCATTGACTAATTGTTACATTATTTGCGACCAAGTTCTATTAACGACTTTACGAATTATTACTTCTTAATCGTCAACTTTGAACAGTCCAGTTCTTCAATTCGAATACAGTCCAAAGATCTACAATGACTAAGTGCTACATAAGCTTGTTCAGCAGCAAACAGTCGAGAGCCCAGATAAATTACTGCATGTTCTACTGTACAACCTTGCATCTTATGAACGGTCGACGCCCAAATCAGTATGCTATTTAAATGTCACTAAAACTAGTTTTAAATAGATGTTGCATACTTTTAAGCGCATCTTTTTGGTGAGCTGCTTAAAATTACTATCGCCCTCCTACAGTGTCGCTCAAATATTCTACTTTTCAGTACCACTTAAAAAAGTTACATACATACATACATTCATACATACATACAAGTGAAGCTAATAAAAGCGTATTAAAAAGACTGTCGATAACAAATATTAAATTATCTTTAACGCGGTAAAAAAGATTAATTACCAATTAAAATAAAAATAAAATGTTGTATTTGAAATATTATAGAGCTAAAAATTATGTGAAATTGATTTTTTTTACTTTTACCTGATTGAGTTTTGTATAAAACATAAACACCAACAATCGATTACACTAGCCGACAATGGATTTTGCTCTGAAATAAAAATTATATATTTTGGTTCCTGTTAGTATGTATATCATTAAAAAAATAATAAAAAAAATCCTTAGGTCCAATTACGATAATATTATTGAAGTTATACTTCTTATACGAGTTCGGAAAAGGTTGCGATAGATTCAGGTATGTGCGAATGGGATAGCAGAGCTCGAAGCAAACACTATATCCAAAAAGAGTGGCCAAAAAGAACAGACTATGTACCTAATCAGAAAAGTGTGTCCAATCTTCGTCTTGTTGAACCCGAGAATATTGTATTGCCACCCCTTCATATAAAATTAGGCTTAATGAAAAATTTTGTAAAAGCAATGGATAAAACGGGAGAAGGTTTTCAATACTTTAAAAGTATATTTCCGAGACTTAGTGATGCGAAATTAAAAGAAGGGATTTTTGTGGGGCCAGACATACGACGAGTTATGAAGGATCAAAACTTTGTCTCTAAACTAAATACGCTAGAAAAAAAACATGGCTTTCATTTGTTGAGGTTGTAAAAAATTGTTTGGGTAACACCAAATCACACGATTATGAAGAACTCATATCAAGCCTATTGACGGATTTTCAGGCTTTAGGGTGTAACATGTCCCTGAAAATACATTTCCTACATTCGCACTTGGATTTCTTTCCTCCCAATTTAGGTGCAGTCAGTGATGAACATGGGGAGAGATTTCACCAAGACATATTGAGTATGGAGAAAAGGTATCAAGGCAAATAGACTCCTAGCATGCTGGCAGACTATTGCTGGATATGTTTACGTGATAATCCTGACTACCAATACAGCAGAAGTTCAAAAAAGTACAAGAAAATATAAATTGAGGGATAAAAATTTGTAATATTCAATATATTTTTTGCAAAAACTTTACTTTTATTTTTCTCTTAACCTGGACCTAGCAATTTTTTTTTATATTCAAATTATATATTTACCTTATCAAAGCAACATAAAAAAACAAGTTTGGTTTCAGAGAAAAAATGTCAAAATTGTCGGCTAGTGTTATTATCTGTGATGTTCTCTATACGTGAATTGTCAATACATTCAAAATGGAAAACAGAGTAAGTAAACGTTAAATTAAAGATTTGCTGTTATATTCTTTTACTTTTATGTAATTAACTGTTGCATTTCCAGAATCCTTGCGTACAACAAAGGAGCAAATTGAATGCTACTTAGAACAATCATACAAGAACGATCCTAAAAAGTTAGAAGAGCTGTGGATCGAGCTTGCTCAACAGCTAAACGCTCTAAAGGGTCTATCACGTTCGCCTACCAAATGGAAGGAGGTAAATCTTTACATATACACTTATATATATATTTCAATTGTAATAAATATTTTGTTTATTTTAAAGTGTTTAAACCACTGGAAAAATCAAATTCGATCAAGGGCAAGAAAGGCGAAGGTAAGTAGGATATTAACTGGTGGAGGACCAATGCAGGAAATTCATTCCGCCGAGTTGGAAGAGCGGGCGATGGAAGCACTAGTGAGGACCGTGGTTGATGGACTGCCTGATGTCCCAACTATTGGATCCTTGCATAGAATATGTTTATAAACATATCTATATTAGTAAACAAAGTGGAATATTTTCTTTTTTCATTTAGAACGACATTATAATCGATATAGATCCGCAGAGTCCGACAGTAAGTGAGATGCCATCAACTTCACGATCTCGAAGGCAGACTTCTCAAGAAATGTTTGCTGACATGATTGCTACAATGAAGAAGAGGAGCGAAGAGAGGCGAAATTTAGAGAGACATCACAACAATGCTTCCAAAATGTTGCGGACTCTTTGAATAATATGGCAAGTGCTATTTTAAAGCTATCAGAAGCTGTTATAAAAAAAAATTGTTTGAGTTAAGAAGATATTTTTAAGTTCCTATTAATGTATATAATGTACATACATATAAAAAAAGACTGAATAAGTTAAATTATTTTTATGTTCCTATTAATGATTATTATGTACATACATAGACTGAATAAACGAATTTATTAATTTTTTGTGAAAATATAAATAAAAGATTTATTTTTAAAGGTATTTATTTACAAAGATTGTGTGAGAGAATTTAAGCAGTTACGTCGTGCATTTATTCCTGCATTGTAATACTGATTTGTTTGAGCTGGAGAATTATCATTCAAGGAAGAGTCTTCAAAGTTTTCAATGTCGATTTCATCGAAGTCACAAATACCATGTTTTTGCAAAATGTTGTGGAAAATTGAGCAAGTATAAACTGAGAACGCGGCGTTTGAGGGTGTATACCTCAGTACTCGCTCTTTAGATAAGCAACGGAAACGAGACTTTAAAACACCAAAGGCCCTTTCAATTATGTTTCTGGCCTTTATATGGATTATGTTATAAAGAACTTCATTTGGTGCAGATGGGTTTGATATAGGAGTCAAAAGCCATGGCTCTAGTGGATATCCTGAGTCACCTAGAAACTACTTAAATGAACTAGAAACATGTTCCCTTAATAATTTTATTCTGGCCGGTGATGTTCTCCAAATTCCGGAGTCATGGCATGAGCTAGGAAAACGAGCATTTAAATTGCGAAAAATAAGTTTGTCGTCACAAATCTAAAATTCATATATACATATATTATTTAAATTAAATTAATATTTTAACCTAGCGCTTCTACGTTAATACTGTAGTAACCATTTCGGTTCAGGTATTCATGTGGAATAACGTTAGACGACGAAGATGGTCCAATTATAGCAACATGGGTGCAGTCAATAGCACTAGAAATATTTTTATGTTTTAATATACTTGTTTTAATTTAACTCATATATATATACTTTACCCCATTTTAATTGTGTTGTAGTGCTCTGTTGCATTTGGGAAGCTTATTTCCACATTTTTGTGTTCCAACACAAGTTTGCATATATGCCTTATAATTCGGGATATGCTATGTTGGCTCATGGCAGATAAATGGCTATTTGAATGAAAAGAAATATAGCACTGAAACGAACTAGAAATAGTACACCAATGTTTAGTAAAAAATTTTAATTTAAAAGCATGAACACTCACCCGAATCTCAAAAGGAATAGCAGACTTTCGGAAGCGATTATCGTGAGGTTTCAAATCCTGCATAAGGTCCCAACACAATGATTTCGGAAAACGAAAATATTATCTAAATATTCCTTCCTCCAATAAAAATGGATCCTCACTATTCCTTAAGTGCGCCAAATTCCTCCTGTTTGCAATTCTAATTGAAAGAAATTATTAATATTTTTATATTCATTGCTATTAAACAATACTTACCTTTCTTAATTTTTATAAGTTTGTAAAATTAACTTCTTCGTCCATTGCTTATTTTCTATTATCTTAATACGTTTGTGACCTGCTTATTACCAGCTGACATAATTTAAGGCTATGTTTTGAGACTAGAGACTGAGACTGTATTGTGAATAGTAACTAGTCTCAAATTGAGACTTTACCTCAAAATGTCTCAAATAGAGACTAGAGACTGGTTACAGAATCCCGCTATATATCACACCGCAATTGAGAACATCACCCAGCAAGCGGTCTCCACACTAATACAATACAACTCAACACAACTCACCAAACTTCCACATCAATCAATCCACTCAACAAAAAGGATGGGCAAAAGGGAAAGCGGACCATTCGATCTTCACAAGCCGCACATCAACATTCGCACATTAAAATTCGCTACAAACTTTCGCTGACATACTGCGCCCCGTCGTCATCACCCGGTCCACTTCGCTACCGCAACTATACTTAAATTGGATCGCAGTCTGATCGCCGTTGATCTTGTCATAGATTTTATATATGTACATATGATTATTCAGACGAGTGGATTTATATTTTCTTTTTACATATTCATTGTGAAACACGAATAATTTCGATTGAAAATTAAATTCATCTTAAACTTGATTCTCATGTGCATTTTTTGTTAATCAAAGGTATTTAGTGTGACAGTGGGTGAATTATTAAAACAAATAAAACATATCTATACATTCAAACAGGCTACAAGCATAATCGACCATAATTGCACAGCAATTAGCTTTCATACATATATTGTGACTGCAAACTAAAAGAGTTTGTAGTCATAATTCAATATTAAAAGAAATTTTAACAACTTCAGCTGTTATTTAAATTAAAACGTGGCACATGAGTATATAAATTATGCGATGATTCAGTCAAACTAATTTACGAGTTCCTGTAATTTATGAAATGAATTATGTTTTAAAAAAACTATAATAAAACAGATCTGTACCTAACCTGTACCTGCATCCAAGATATCATTGAAATAAAAATTTTGAACCTGTCGTAAAGCATCGTAAAATCGTAAAATTATAAATTTTTACACTTGTTTAAAAAATTGTTGTTAGATTTCATACAAAAATGAGTTTACACATTCACAATTCCCAATGCTATGTTTTCGAATCGTTATAACTTATTACTTTATGAGACTTGTGAATTGCCTAAAAATAAGCTGTGGATGGTTATAAAAAATTTCAACGTAAAATCACTATAAATTGACGGCATTGCTGCCGTCACCGTGGCTCGAAACGAAGACTTAAGTAGCTATGAACGGAACATTTTATACTCTTTCTATTTTTCCGAATTTCAATAATATATCAGATATTCAAATTGACCAGTATTTTAAGACAAAGTTTTATTTTTATACATTGATTAGTACTTAATTTGTATACAATAAAATCAAATAATCAGTTTGAATTTAAAAATGTGTTACATGGAAAGTAGGCGCGGCTATAGTCCGATTTTACCTACAAGCGCTATAAGATAAACATGTTAATAAACAGCCCAAAAAACGCCCACACGAAAGAGAAGGACGATGCGACCAAAGATGCCTTTTATGAGTTCTTGGAGCGCACTTATGAGAGCTGCCCCGCCACGATGTCAAAATCGTGCTTGGCGACTTTAACGCCAGTGTGGGGAAAAAAGGTATCTTTGGCACTACGGTCGGTAAATTCAGCCTCCACGAGGAAACATCCCCAAATGAGTTGAGGCTGATCGACTTCGCCGGGGCCCGCATAAGAAGATTCTTTAAGCTACCTGGCTGCCTCCGGATCGAAAAACTACCAACCAGATCGATCATGTTGTGATAGACGGAAGACACGTCTCCAGTGTTTTAGATGTGCGTGCGCTCTGAGGTCCTAACATCGACTCGGACCACTATCTTGTTGCAGCCAAGATTCGCACCCGCCTCTGTGCAACAAAAAACGCACGTCAATAAATACAAGGTAGGTTCGACGTCGAGAAGCTGCAATCACAACAGACAGCAGAACGATTTTCTACTCGGCTTGCACTCCTGCTCTCTGAGAGCACTTGTCAACAAATCGGTATAAGGTATGGCTTAATACGCTGGCCGAAAGGGGTAATGCTCGAAAGTTTTATGAAAAGATGCGACGACTAATAAAAGGTTTCAAGACCAGGGCATTCTCTTGTAAAACCCTCAAAGGAGATCTAGTTACTGATGCCCAGAGCAAACTAAAACTATGGAGAGAACACTTCTCCAGCCTGCTGATGAACGTGAAAATATAAAACCAGGATGACGATAACGATAGAGCAGACGTTCCATTGCCCGACCATGAAGAAGTTCGAATATCAATTACAATTGCCGGCCGAGCTATTCAAACACGGCGGCGAAGAACTGATAAGGAGCATGCATCAGCTTCTTTGTAAAATATGGCCGGACGAAAGCATGCCGAACGATTGGAATTTAAGTGTGCTATGCCCAATCCTTAAAAAAGGAGCCCCACAATCTGCGCCAATTACCGAGGGATTAGCCTCTTCAACATCGCATATAAGGTTCTATCAAGCGTATATCTCCAGTGGTACCAATCAATTGTGTCATACCATATAGTGTTTGGAAAGGTGAGATTTTAACAAAAAAAAATTAAATTCGGGGAGTTGGAAAACAGTTACAGCTGTTCAAAAATGAGTGAAAATAATGAAAATGAAAAATTGTTTCTATGTAACGCAGTTTGATAAACAATATTTTTTGGTTTCTATTCCGGAGCGTAAATGTACAGAGAAGATGGTTTTCCAACTCGGGAACACGCCACGTATAACTGGCGCGCACTCATGCAATCGTAGTTACGATAATTTGGCAAATTTGGCATAAACATTCGTGATGAGTTCATATTTCGTTAAAGTGAATTGACAAAAGGCAGGTGGAATTGATATAAAACCACTGGAACCGGAATTTGCCTATTTCCAATTCATATCGAATACGATGTAAAATGTCTTCGGCAATGCAATTTTGTTCGTATTCCAAAATTGACGCGGATTTGAAGGCTGTTATGGCAAAATGGCCATGGCGAAAAGTGTGCGAACTTCAGTGGCATGCGAAGTAGCATCGAATCGTCTATCGTTTGATTTCATAGATTATCATGTTCCTGCAATTGTAATTGCTTGCATGCTTCTCAAAAAGTTACACACACTCTACCATTCACAGTGCGCAATGACTCAAATGAAATTAAACCACGTACATTTATCAATAGCAACCGAAGGTATTAGCAATCGTCGTTTTTCACAGACGCAAGTTGAGAAAAAACTCATCAATGTCAATTTTGTTGTTGGAAGTGTTTCCGCTGGCTGTACTGTATTCTCTGGGTTGAAAAACACTCTTTAGCCATTCTCCAAATGAACTGCGAGACGCACAACAGTCGAAAAACGTTCATAAACTGCAAATATTATCGCTACTGTTGCTGCCACTTTTGTTGGTTTTTCATCGTTTGTATTGTTTGTGTTGTTTTTTCCCATGTAAAATTCCATTCCTTTCTTTTGTACCAGCGCATCGCGTGTAAGGGGGCGGGCCGAAATAAACAGTAGCGGGTGTACCCTCGGTGGCTAAGCACCTACCCCAGTTCCCTGAGGCCTGTTCTTTGCTTTACTGGTCCCGGAAAACACGGACGGACCAGCGCTCGCCCGGGGAAACGCAGACTACTAATCTTGCGCCCAACTCATACTCCTTGACCAGAGCCCGAAGAGGCTGGTTTCTGATGGACACCGCGGGAAAGTCCCAAACGGGATGAACCCAAAGGAGAAATTCCAAAGCGGCGCCACACCACATCCCCCCCTGAAACCGTCAAAATTGAAGACTTTCTCTCCTCATACTCCTGCGACGAGAGCGAGGACATAACCCCCCCTAAGGAGAAAAACCCTTCTCCCATCCGAATTCTCAAGAAGGAATCGTGGGAGAAGGTGAGCTCCGGTCTACGCAAAGCAGACATACAAATCCGATCGACTAAAGTGGTATCTGAGGCCATCATCGTTTACCCCGAAACCGTTGACGGTTTTCGGGAACTTACCTCCGCCTTAGAAGGGAATGAAATCCCTTACACGCCCAATCAGCTTCATCAGGACAAGGACCTCATTGTCGTGATCAGAAGCGTCCTCGAATGCCTCGATGACGAAACCATTCTCAATGAATTGAGGATAAAAAATGCAGCGATGAAGAGTATTCACCGCATGCGCAGGGACCCAAAAATATGGCCCCTAATAACCGTCAATCTTGACCCTTCGCACTCCTCAGCGAAGGTGATTTTTGACTTAAAAACAATCGCTGGCCTCAGCGTCAGAGTAGAGGCAAAGCGTAAATGGAGGGTCATTCCACAATGCCTCCGGTGCCTCAACTTCGCCCACACGGCGAACTATTGCTTCGCTCCCTGGTCCTGCGCCTTCTGCGGTCGCTCCCCTGCCACGGCATCCTGCCCTCTCAAAGAGCAGAAAAAGCGAAGCCCACTTGCATCCACTGCAAGGGCGCACATCGCGCCACCTATCGGGGTTGCCCTAAAGCCCCCCAAAAACACCAACCCGTACCTCCAAAAAAAGCCCAAAAGACTGTCAAGGCTCTCCCACAAACACCCCCCGACACAGACCACATCACAACCTCAACCCCAACCCTAACCACAACCACGAGCCCAAGGGCCAACTCGCTCATACGCCGAGGTCGCCAAAAATGCAACCAAAAACACAACGCCCAGTCCTGTCCCAAACATTGCTCACTTAGAGAAGCTTTTTCGGGACTTCCGGTGGACATCTTCAGGAACTAGCCGTGGCTTGATGATCGTAAAATGGAACGCCAACGGGCTCTCCACTCCCAAAAGGACCGGACTCATCCAACTCATAGAAGACAAATCCATTAATGTCGTTTACAGCACCGAAACTCACTTAAACTCCAAAAAATCCCTTTATATCCCTAACTTTACAGTCTACAGAAATGATCGCCCATATTCCAGAAGAGCTCTATTCACCACCTAGCTGCCAACACTGGCCCCTCAACACTCGAGGTTGTAGGAATTGATGGCCCTCTCAACATTTCATCCCTCTTCAACTCCTTTACCCCTACCATTATCGCAGGCGATTTCAATTCTAAATATAGGATTTGGAACCGTTCTACGAAAATTCTAACGGATTAACCCTCTGGAGAATGTCTCTCCAACACAACTTAAACATCGAAGCTCCCTCCGAACCGACCTACCACCCTACAAGTCCCAGATTCCAAGCAGGCACTTTGGACTTATTTCTCACAAAAAACGTGACCCTCAACAGAAACCCCTGTCTACCTTGTCTACCTGGAGCTCGCCAATCGCCGCCTACTTTCTCCTCGGTTAAAGGCCAAAACCGATTTCCTCCACCTGAAATACTTGCTGGAAACCTCCGCTTTCACCTGCACCCAAATCAACTACATAGCTGATCTTGATAAGGCGGTCGCAGGTCTAACGGAGGAAATCCAAAGGTCAATAATTTCAGCCACCTTCTCAATAGAAACTACCACTGCACTCATCGTCAGGAAGAACAAAATCCGCAAACTCTGGCAAAAACACAGACTTCGCCGGCTACGCCAAACTTTAAATTCCACTCAAAGGGAATTAAAAGTTCTCCTTCTCCAAAGAGGTTCTGTTCAATTCCTTTATCGGCGAAGCCGAACAGCATCCTAAAAGTTGTTGGAAGGTTATCAGATCCTTACGAAACCGTAAACTCCACCTCCCCACCCTAA
>NC_064303.1:37548359-37607271 GCF_023373825.1 Bactrocera dorsalis | reverse complement strand
CTCCCCACCCTAATTAAAGAGGGGATCTCTTACCTACAGGACAAGGACAAAGCGTCTTCGCTAAATCCCTTAAAAATCAATGCACCCCCTTTCTAAGCCTTCAAAAATTCTCTTCTTTTCATGAAGAAGTGTCAAAAACTGTCCGGGGCACATCGAGACGGTCGAGTTTTAATCCACCTCCCCAAAATAAGTCTCCGAGGTTATCCGCTCCCTCAAAAACTGAAAAGCTCCAAGCCACGACCGTATCGGTAACGGCGTCTTAAAAATCCTTCCGCGCAAACACCTTGTTGCCCTAAACAACATCATAAATGCCATGATGCGTTTCCAATATTTTCCCCCTGGCCTGGAAAGCCGCTACAGTCGTCTTTCTTCCCAAACCGGGTAAAGCCCTAAGCGATGCGGCAAACCATCGCTCTTTCAGCCTACTCTGCACCCTCAGCAAAGTAGCAGAAAGCATAATTCTCTCCCGACTGGAGAAATTTGTTACGGAAAAAAATATTCTCCCCGACTTCCCACATGGGTTCGAAAGCAACACGGCATCGCACACCAACTTCTGTGGGTCTGCGAATTTGTCGCTAACAATCTCAATAATGGAAGACACATCCCTATGCTCCTGCTTGACTGCAAACAAACATTCGATCGGGTCTGACATGATGGGCTTATATATAATCTCATAAAGCTAAACTTCCCACAGTATCTCATTGGCTTAGTCAAATCCTTCTTGTCTGACCGGAAAATCACTGTGCGGGTGAATAGTGAGCTCTCCGAAGCTCACCCGAACACGGGGGGAGGCCCTCAGGGCTCCAAACTCTCCCCAGTGCTGTCCAACATTTATTGTTACGACATCCCAACCGAGGAAAAAATCCAGCTCAATATGCGAATGATGTCGCCTTCTTTTACGCCCCCCGTACAATTAATTTCACCACATCCGCCCTCAATAAATTCATTCCCACCGTCCTCGACTGGTACTGGTTGTGGAGATTCGAAATCAACACAACCAAATCAGAGGCAATTTTCTTTTTACGGAGAAAGCGGATTCCACCAAAAATCTTGGTAAATAGGTTCCCCATCATGAATGCCTTCCGCGAAATACCTTGATGTTGTCTTCGACAGGCAGCTAACCTGGACGAAACAAATCACAGCAGTTCGAGGTAAAGCCAATGGCGCCTTCAGCTCATTAAAACCCTTTTTTTTTTACCAATAAAAAGGTTTCCCCAATCACCAAAAATCGAGCTTTTAATGCCATCATTAGAAGCATCTGCTCCTACGCCATCCCTATTTGGGGATCTGCCACACCCAGACAACTGTCCATCAACTCTTAATTTCCCGTGGTATGTTAGAAACAAACAGATCCTAGAGGAATCAAATCTTCCTTCCATCCAATCGGCAGCTACTTCCTGCGCTGCAAATCTCCGGGCATCAGTAGCATCCCATGCAAACCCCAGCATCAACTGTCACTACCCGCCAGGGTGTCTTTAGAAGATTTTCCCGCACATCCATTCAAAGAAAAAAAAATGTTGTGTCGTGGGACACCAGGTAGGAACGAAGTTCCTTCGGCTAATGTAGAATCGATACAATCTGCAAAAAAAATTGTGCTTAATTTTATGTAGGTTGTCTTGCTTTTTCTCTTAAATTTTACTGATTAGTTTTTATTTAAGTACAGATAAGTATTAAGAAAATTTAGTATTTTAAGAAATAATGAATTACGTAAAATAAAAAAATTGTAATTCAAATTATTAACTAAAATAACTAAGTAATAGTCAAGTTTGGTAAAACCAAGTGTGCATGCCTATAACTTGCCCAAGTAATTAAAAGAATTTCACATTTCCGAGCTCTCAACAATCGACTTGGAAGTTTTGGGTATAGGCAGTGTTTTACCGTATTTCTTTGATTTAGCCGAGGCTTACTTTCCCTGCAGTTTAATTGAGCGCTTAGTAACAGAACTTTATTTATTTTCAGTTAATGGCGATTTGTGTTCGGACATATAGACAGTCAACCGAAATTCAACTTTTCTCTTCGTCCAGATCCTGATCCAGATTATATTTACAGTGAGTGTCAGCTTATTTGATGCAGTCACAAAAATAATCTTTAGATACTAATAACATTTGAATTAAAAAAGATATTCAAAAAAATCAAAAGCCAAAATTAAGAGCATTATTTCCTCTTAAAAACAAACATTTCATTTATTTGGAATTCAAATTTTGGTTTTCACAAACTTAAAAATAATGAAAAAATAATATTATTGGAATGGGCAGCTTATTTGATGCGGTAATAAAAGGTATAAAAAAATTAAATTTTTTTCGATTTTTCAGTATTTTGTTTGGTAACCATTTTGAAATATAACGGCTCTGAGACGACTTTGCATTGAATTTACTAGTTTTTTGGTTTCCTCCGGTGAAATTTTGGACCATTCTTCGAGTAGTGCTGTTTTTAGGGTTTCTTTGCTAGAGATGTTGTGTTCTCTGATATTTTTTTCCAGTAAAGCCCATAAATTCTCTATAACATTTAAGTCAGGAGATTGTGCTGGTGGTTGCATTAGGTGAGGGCAATTCCATATTAGCCACGTCTAAACAATTCCCGACTTGTGTTAAGGATCGTTGTCCTGATAAAACTAAAGTTTCCACGCAGACCCCGTTCCTCAGCACTTTGCAGCAAGTTATCTTTTAAAATGCCAAGATACATGTTTTTGTCCATATTTCCGTCTATGAAGACGAGGTTACCAACGCCCGTTGCTGCCATGCAGGCCCAAACCATAACACTTCCTCCACCGTGTTTCACCGTCGTCCGTAGATTCTTCACATCCAGTTGTTTGTTGGGTTTCCGCCACACCGTCGACCTTCCGTCAGAGCCAAATACATTAAATTTGGACTCGTCTGAAAAGATGACGGTGTCCCAAAGTGTTGCGCCCTTCAAAATATGATTTTTGGGGAATGTCAGACGATTAACTCTGTTCTTCTGATTAATGAATGGCTTCTTGAGAGCAACGCGACCATGAAAATCATGTGATCGTAAGATGCGGCGAATTGTTGATGCACTGCAATCTTTCCCAAAGAAGTTTTTTACTTCATCAGCCAATTTTTGCGCCGACAATTTGGGATTTTCACTAATTTTTCTAATGATCCATCTTTCATCACTTTGCGTAAATATCTCATTAGGGGCATTCCGGCCCTTGTTATGCATTCGATTCTCATTCATTCATGCTGGACTGTAGAAGATGGAATATTTACCATCTCAGCTATAGAACGCTGGCTTTTCCCAAGCTTAAAGTGATGAATAACTAATTCCCGTTGCTCTAGGCTAGTGCGCCGGCCCATGATTTAAAATTAATTTTTCCTCGGAACGCTGCTTACACTTTCACACCAAAAACTGTAATAATTCTGCAAACTAAGCACACCAGCAAGTATTGTTGGAAATTTTTAATATAACGGGAAATATCAGCAAAATCCCTATCTCCTCCAAGGCTGCCGTAAGGAACTTCGTTCCAATAATTCTTCGCTAAAATAAAAGTTAAATACTACATTTTGAGCATTATAACAAAAACGCAAACCATTAACCAACCTTTTAGCCCTTTGCGCCAAAAAATATGCAACAATTTACTCCCCATAAACGTACTTAGTGCAAGCACAATTCTTACCTAAAACTAATTTGCATACACAATTATGTTACAGATTTTCTTGCCTAATTATTTTGCAAAGCCTAAAGGTAGGCTATATCAAGCAATCTTTTGGTCTTTTTCTTACGGTTTTACTATCACTTTTTTTCAGTTAGGTCCCGCAGCAAAATCCCTATCGTTCCAAAAAAATAAAAAATAAATTACAGTCTAACAGCAGACAACAAAGTGTACGGACGTTAAGTAGCGCAAACAAACACAAACATGAAAGCTTAGCAAGGCCGTATGTTCGCATAGGCCTGCTTAGCTACATACAATTATACAACAACGAACAGTGCAGTGAACAGTTCAGCACAGTGGTTAATGATTAGTGCAGTGAACAGTGAAAACATAGTGATATATTGACATTAACAATATTAAAAGGAAATACGTTGCGAGTTGTGGCAACTCAGCAATGAATTTCCCAAATCCTTCCTCCCTGAGCTAGGTCGAGCCTACCGCCCTCGTTAAAGACCTCCGTGGGTATCTGCTCACAGTAGAGCACATACTCAAAAATTATAAATCCCCGAATGGTAACACCAACACCAACTCCAACGACGCTACCACCTCCTCCTCTCTCGAAAATGCTCAAATGAGTATTGATGCACCCAATGACACCGCGTTCATCGAAGTTCGCCCCCGGGAAAAACCCAAACGGGAAGAACTCAAACGCGAAAAGCAAAAACGGCGCCGCACCACATCCTATCTTAATTGACGATTTCCTGTCGGCATCCTTCTCCGATGAAAGCGAGGACCTCACCTCCTAAGGAAAAAAGCCCTCCCCTAATCCGGAACCTCATGAAGGAATCGTGGGAGAAGATACGCTCCGATCTGCTCAAAGCAGACATAAAAATCAGATCCGCCAAAGTGGTTTCAGAAGTCATCTTGGTTTACCTCGAAACCGTTGACGGGTTTTGGGAGCTTATTTCTGCGCTGGAAAGGCACGGAATCCCGTACACAACCAACCAGCTCCATCAGGATAAACACCTGATTGTCGTGATCAGAGGCGTATTCGAATGCCTAGACGACCAAACCATCTCCAATAAATTTAGGATGAAAAATCCAGCGGTGAAGAGCATTCACCGCATGCGCAAGGGCCCAAAAATATGTCCCCAAATAAGGGTCGACCTTGACCCCTCGCACTCCTCAGCGAAGGCGATTTCTGAAAATCTAAGGTCATACCACAATGCCTCCGATGCCTTAATTTCGCCCACACGGCGAACTTCTGCTACGCTCCCTGGGCCTGCGCCTTCTACGGTCGCTCCCATGCCACGGCATCCTGCGCTCACAAAGAGCAAAAAAAACGCGAAGCTCAGCTGCATCGACTGCAAGGGCCCATATCGCGACACCTATCGGGGTTTCTCTAAAGCCCCCAAGAAACACCAACTCGGACCTCCCAAAAAGGCCCACAATACTCCCAAGGCTCTCCCACAAAGAGCCACTCGCCCTCCGGCTCAGACCACACTATAACCCCAACCACGAGCACAAGGGCCAACTCGTTCATACGTGGAGGTCGCCAAATATGCAATAAAAAAAACACAACGCCCAATCCTGTCCCAAACATTGCTCACTTAGAGAAGCTTTTTCGGGACTTCCTGTCCACCGTCTTCAGGAACTAACCGTGGCATGATGATCCTAAACTGGAACGCCAATGGGCTCTCCACTCCCAAAAGGACCGAACTCATCTAGCTCATAGAAGATAAATCCATTGATGTCGTTTGCATCACCGAAACTCACCTAATCCCCAAAAAGTCCCTTTATAGCCCTAACTTTACAATCTACAGAAACGACCGCCCAGATTCCAAAGGGGGCGGTATAGCCATCTGTATGAAGAGCTCTATTCACTACCTAGCTGCCAACACTGGCCCCTCAACACTCGAGGCTGTAGGAATTGACGTATTCCTCAATTCACGCAACCACAGGATCATCACTGTATATATCCCTCCTGACAAAAGCCTCCTGATTTCAGCCACCTCCTCAATAGAAGCTACCGCTAACCCCCGCGTATCCGTGCACTCATCGCCAGGAAAAACAAAATCCGCAAACTCTGGCAAAAACACAGACTTTTAAATTCCACTCAAAGGGAATTAAAGGTTCTCCTTCACCAAAGAAGTTCTGAAGGCTTCAATTCCTTTATTCCGGCCGAAGCCGGACAGCATCCTAAAAGTTGCTGGAAGGTTATCAGATCCTAACGAAACCGTAAACTCCACCTCCCCGTCCTAATTAAAGAGGGGATCTCTTACCTACAGGACAAGGACAAAGCCAATGCCTTCGCTCAATCCCTTAAAAATCAATGCTGTCCCTTTCCAAGCCTTTACAAATTCTCTTCTTCTTTCGGTCTTTTTCTTACGGTTTTACTATCACTTTTTTTCAGCTAGGTCCCGCGGCAAAATCCCTATCGTTCCAAAAAAATAAAAAAAATAAATTACAGTCTAACAGCAGACAACAAAGTGTACGGACGTTAAGTAGCGCAAACAAACACAAACATGAAAGCTTAGCAAGGCCGTATGTTCGCATAGGCCTGCTTAGCTACATACAATTATACAACAACGAACAGTGCAGTGAACAGTTCAGCGCAGTGGTTAATGATTAGTGCAGTGAACAGTGAAAACATAGTGATATATTGACATTAACAATATTAAAAGGAAATACGTTGCGAGTTGTGGCAACTCAGCAATGAATTTCCCAAATCCTTCCTCCCTGAGCTAGGTCGAGCCTACCGCCCTCGTTAAAGACCTCCGTGGGTATCTGCTCACAGTAGAGCACATACTCAAAAATTATAAATCCCCGAATGGTAACACCAACACCAACTCCAACGACGCTACCACCTCCTCCTCTCTCGAAAATGCTCAAATGAGTATTGATGCACCCAATGACACCGCGTTCATCGAAGTTCGCCCCCGGGAAAAACCCAAACGGGAAGAACTCAAACGCGAAAAGCAAAAACGGCGCCGCACCACATCCTATCTTAATTGACGATTTCCTGTCGGCATCCTTCTCCGATGAAAGCGAGGACCTCACCTCCTAAGGAAAAAAGCCCTCCCCTAATCCGGAACCTCATGAAGGAATCGTGGGAGAAGATACGCTCCGATCTGCTCAAAGCAGACATAAAAATCAGATCCGCCAAAGTGGTTTCAGAAGTCATCTTGGTTTACCTCGAAACCGTTGACGGGTTTTGGGAGCTTATTTCTGCGCTGGAAAGGCACGGAATCCCGTACACAACCAACCAGCTCCATCAGGATAAACACCTGATTGTCGTGATCAGAGGCGTATTCGAATGCCTAGACGACCAAACCATCTCCAATAAATTTAGGATGAAAAATCCAGCGGTGAAGAGCATTCACCGCATGCGCAAGGGCCCAAAAATATGTCCCCAAATAAGGGTCGACCTTGACCCCTCGCACTCCTCAGCGAAGGCGATTTCTGAAAATCTAAGGTCATACCACAATGCCTCCGATGCCTTAATTTCGCCCACACGGCGAACTTCTGCTACGCTCCCTGGGCCTGCGCCTTCTACGGTCGCTCCCATGCCACGGCATCCTGCGCTCACAAAGAGCAAAAAAAACGCGAAGCTCAGCTGCATCGACTGCAAGGGCCCATATCGCGACACCTATCGGGGTTTCTCTAAAGCCCCCAAGAAACACCAACTCGGACCTCCCAAAAAGGCCCACAATACTCCCAAGGCTCTCCCACAAAGAGCCACTCGCCCTCCGGCTCAGACCACACTATAACCCCAACCACGAGCACAAGGGCCAACTCGTTCATACGTGGAGGTCGCCAAATATGCAATAAAAAACACAACGCCCAGTCCTGTCCCAAACATTGCTCACTTAGAGAAGCTTTTTCGGGACTTCCTGTCCACCGTCTTCAGGAACTAACCGTGGCCTGATGATTCTAAACTGGAACGCCAACGGGCTCTCCACTCCCAAAAGGACGGAACATCATCCAGCTCATAGAAGACAAATCCATTGATGTCGTTTGCATCACCGAAACTCACTTAAACTCCAAAAAAACCCTTTATATCCCTAACTTTACAATCTACAGAAACGACCGCCCAGATTCCAAAGGGGGCGGTATAGCCATCTGTATGAAGAGCTCTATTCACTACCTAGCTGCCAACACTGGCCCCTCAACACTCGAGGCTGTAGGAATTGACGTATTCCTCAATTCACGCAACCACAGGATCATCACTGTATATATCCCTCCTGACAAAAGCCTCCTGATTTCAGCCACCTCCTCAAAAGAAGCTACCGCTAACCCCCGCGTATTCGTGCGCTCATCGCCGGGAAAAACCAAATCCGAAAACTCTGGCAAAAACACAGACTACCCCGGCTACGCCAAACTTTAAATTCCACTCAAAGGGAATTAAAAGTTCTCTTTTTCCAAAGAAGTCCTGAAGACTTCAATTCCTTTATTCCGGCCGAAGCCGGACAGCATCCTAAAAGTTGCTCAGATCCTTACGAAACCGTAAACTCCACCTCCCCATCCTAATTAAAGAGGGGATCGCTTACTCACAGGACAAGGACAAAGCCAATGCCTTCGCTCAATCCCTTAAAAATCAATGCTGTCCCTTTCCAAGCCTTTACAAATTCTCTTCTTTTCAGGAAGAGGTGTCAGAAACTGTCCGGGGCACATCTTTCCAGACGGTCGAGTTTCAGCCCACCTACCCCAAAGAAGTCTCCGAGGCTATCCGCTCCCTCAAAAACCGGAAAGCTCCAGGCCACGACAGTATCGGTAAGCGTCAACTCTTGTGGCGGCAATTCTTTGTTTATGGGCGAGGGGGCGACGAAGAGAGGAGGATCGCGCCGAGTTTCCAGTGTTCAGCAACAAGTTTTGTGTTCTTATTCGTATCAGTTCCCTGCGACGTTTTCCGGCATTCGTGTTCTTTCTTTCGTAGTACATAGTTGCATTTGCGTATATTTTTTTGAAATTAATATTTTGAATATAGTTAAAAAATTTAATTTAATCATTTGGAAAGTAATTTGCAAATATGTATACAAATTTGCATAATATAATATAAATATTTTAGAACATGGAGTATGACGAAAAAATCGAATTAATTAAAGATATTCTGAAATGTATGGAGGAACCCATACAAATTGATTCAGACGATGGTGATATATGTGAAGGTCTGTTTTATAATCTTTGTTTTTATAATGAATTATAAATAAAATGTATTTCTTAATTGACAGAACTGTTTAATATTAGGTTGTCAAAAAAGTCTTGCGGTATTTTCGCTAGTTGGCGCTGAAAGCGCGTAGTTCCAGTTTCGCATACGTGCAAGGCACGTAATTGAACATGCTTTCGGGATTCTCTCAAATAGATTCAGAATATTTTTAGCACCTATATTTGAGGGTGGAGTCTGTGCAAAAAATTGCTTTGGCGAGAGCTGAAAGATATTTTCAAGCTTCTGTTAATAGCAACAATCCGAGGAGGGGTAGGCCAGAAACTATTCGGCAAGAATATACATATGGCCTATTTTAATATGGAAGGAAGAGTTGATTGGCAGCCATAATTCTGTAATTTTAAAAAGCTTTTCATTTACCATTATGAAATGTAATATACATATGTATATACATTATATAAAAATATCTACATTATTTGTATTTCAAAAAAGCCAGCCTTAAAATTTTATTTCAGTCACATTTCATTCAAACTTTTCCATTATATATATTAATCGGTCCTGAAAAAAATATTTTTTATTATTTACTTATTTAATTTGATAAATTATATACATACTATAAATGTGCATTACTTACAAAAATTAAAATCTTCATCTTCAAAAATCCCACTCATTGTATTCTGAAGTAAGTCGTTTTGAGGTGATTGTAATTGCGAATCACGATATCTGTTTGATTTTTGTTTTAAACGGCGCATAAGGCATTGGATCTCCCATTGAGCGTCTTCTCGCATGTGAGGAACTATCTCCTCCATTTTCGCAGAGACCAAATTGCCCAACCAACGTTCTATTGCGTCTTTCAGCAATTTGCTCTCTCACAGGCGCCAAATCCTGGGTTACTTTAGTCAATGCAGTGCTCTAAAAAATAAATGTTAGAAAATAAATAAGTAAATTGTTTAATTTTTAAAATTAAATTAACAATACCTTTCCCTTTTTCTTCTGCATTTCTTTTTCGCCATTCATTATTTCAGTTGCCTATAAATGTAGATAAGTATAAAGGTTAAAACTATTTGTTTTATACACATACATATGTATATATGAATGATTTACTATATTAACAGTTTCTTTAGCTACAATTGGTTGGGTTGTTGTTGGAGATATATTATTTTCACACTCCCGACTTCCTGACGCGCTTGGATCCTAAAGTATAATATTTTTTTGAATTGATGTAATAAAATTTAATACAATAAATTAAAGTATTACGTCCTAGCTTGATTCTCCCCTCCTAATTTGGGTATGCTGCTCCAAACA
Source organism: Bactrocera dorsalis (assembly GCF_023373825.1). Lineage (NCBI taxonomy): Eukaryota > Metazoa > Arthropoda > Insecta > Diptera > Tephritidae > Bactrocera > Bactrocera dorsalis. Next base: position 37,597,192 of record NC_064303.1, on the reverse strand, counting down.
TTCAGCAGCGAGAAGCACCATAACTTTGGAGAATGCAAATCGTTTACACCAGCTCCGCTTTTTCGTTAATTGCGCACTTCACGAATTTCTCGTAAATATTGTGTTCTTATATTTTTCCATTTTTTTTTTATTTCACACACGTTTATGTTTGGCTCACAGATTTTGTTAAAAGCTTCAGCTCTTAAATTCCGGTCCAAATATAGCGGTGACTTTATGCTATAAATACACTCCTGTGCTTCTACCAAATATATTAATTTTTCAATAATCGAATATTAATAAACGAAAAATTTAAAAATTAATTTATTCAACTCACCACTTTTTAAAATTTCATAAACACTATAAATTAACATCCTCACGCTTCAATGTCGAAATAACAACGCAACAGGCATTAAGTGTAGCAGAGCCGTATAGCACAAAAATTTTAGAAAATTATATGAAAGAGAATGAGAAAAAAAAAACAGTTGACACGTGTAACAACAGACTAACGGCGTCTTAAAAATCCTACCGTGCAAACACCTTGTTGCCCTAAACAACATCATTAATTCCCCCGCTAAAGTCGTCTTTCTTTCCAAACCGGGTAAGCCCCTAAGCGATCCGGCAAACCATCGCCCCAACAGCCTACTCTGCACACTCGGCAAAGTAGCAGAAAGCACAATTCTATCCCGACTGGAAAAATTCTCCGAAGGTCACCGATCACGGCGGGAGTCCCTTAGGGCTCCAAACTCTCCCCAGTGCTCTTCAACATTTATTTTTACGACATCCAAACCGAAGAGAAAATCCTCACAGCTCAATATGCGGATGATATCGTCTTCTTATACGCCTCCCGTACAATTAACATCAGCACATTCGCCCTCAATAAATTCTTCCCCGCCGTCCTCGACTGGTACAGGTTGTGGTGATTCGATATCAACACAACCAAATCAAAAGCAATCTTCTTTCCATGCAGAAAGCGAATTCCACCAAAAATCTTGGTAAATAGGTTCCCCATCAAGGATGCCTTCCGCGAAAAATCTCGGTGTTGTCTTCGACAGGCGGCTAACCTCGACAAAACAAATCACAGCAGTTCGAGGTAAAGCCAATGGCGCCTTCAGCTCATTAAAACCCTTTTTTTATCAATAAAAAGGTTTCCCCAAGCACCAAAAAACGAGCTTTTAATGCCATCATTAGAAGCATTTGCTCCTACGCCGTCCCTATTAGGGGCTCTGCCTCACCCAGACAACTGTCCAGGCTTCAAGCCGCATACAAGCGTCTAACCAAAAATTCAAGCTTCGCTTTTCTCGTCAGATTCTTTTGAGGGCCACTACCGCTCACAACTGAATCTTTCTTCTTCTCCCGCAAACACATTAAAGGTTCATAACCATATGGTTGGCAACCGCTGTGGGGGGGTTTTAGTCGGTAGGCGCATCAAGCGAATCCGACACTACCCGCCCGGCTGTCTTTAAAAGATTTCCCCCCCACATCTCTTAAAAAAAATAATAATAAAAAAAAAATCAAATTTGAGGACATACAACAGCAGACAATGAACAGAACGAATATTGAGTAGCACAGCGAAACACAACCAAAAAAGCTTACCAAGGCTGTATGTACGCATAGGCCTGCATAGCTATAACCCATTATAAAGCAGCGAACAGTGCAATGAACAGTGAAGTGCAGTGACAATAAAGTGAAAATAAAAAACAATAAAGGGAAAAACATTGCGAGTTGTGACAACTCATCAAAGAATTTCTCAAATCCTTCCTCACTGAGCGAGGATGAGCTTACTACCCTGGTTCAAGACCTCCGTGCGTGTCTGCTCTCTGTAGAGCATATTCTTAAAACCTCCAAATCCCCGAACCCCAACTCCAACGACGCTAACGCCTCCCCCTCTCCCTAAAATGCTCAAATGAGCATTGATCAATCTGATGACACCGCGTTCATCGAAGCTCCCCGCCGGAAAAAACCCAAGCGGGAAGAATCCGAACGGGAAAAACAAAAGCGGCGCCGCACCACATCCCCCCGAAACCCGCACAATTGACGACTTCCTATCGTCATCCTCCTCCGATGAAAGCGAGCCTGGAAAAAAATCTTTTTTTTTGTGGTGGTTATTGTGCGGAGGTTATTATATGTGCACACGACGGCTGCCAGCAGGAGTAATAACCGCGGGCGTCCTCAAGCCTAACGGTTAACTATTTATTCCTTGTTTCGTTTTGTGCTGTATTCGTTTCTGCGTTGCTTGTAAGTCAGGCGCAGCTGACTTGCTGACATGATGTTGCCATGTTGTATTAAACGTTGAAATATAATATTGTTATATTATATATTGTGGCTCGTCCCACATTTTTGCTTATTTTTATAGTTTTACAATGAAGCATTGTAAAAATGAACTGAAACATGATTCTTACAGGAAATTGAACGCTCTACAAAAAGTCTCTGATACATTTTTTTATAAAAGTGAACTCAACTGAAGATATTCAAACTTAAAAATCGAAATATATGAAATTTTGACTTTTATTCTATTAGACTAATACTGATGACTTCTTTATGACTTCAAAATTACTTCCAATCAAAACATCTTCTAGAATATGATGACGACATGGAAGATAAACAAGATCTCGTTGTAAGACTCTCTCGATTTGAATACACGTTCCGTTGAATTTACCTGATCAATAAATAAAAAAATTGTTAGTAAAATGATTTCAGCAAGATTAACTGCTGACAACAAAAAATAATATTTATTAAAAGTATAAGAGAGTAGAATTTTATGTAAAGTTTATGACAAACTAACAGAAAAACAAAAATAAATCAATTTACCTGTATTAACAGCTGTAGTATCAAGGCACATGGCTTTAACGCGAGAACCAACATGCCATTGGTTTAAGGTAGTAACGATAACTGATGTTTGACTTTTAGCCATTTTCGGGACGCCAAGTAGTTCAACACCTGAGACAGACAGTAGAATTGGGAGCCGTTCTACAGATTGAGGATCAATGAGATCTTGTAAAAGTTTGCCATCCCAATGCAGAACAAAACGGTCATTATTCCATTCAATCCATTTTTTAATCCCGTAGCAATGTACTTTCTAAATTTAATACGGCATCGATGGATTGTTCGATGACTTAAATTATAGTGAGCAATATTTAGTCCAATACTTATGAATAGACTAGATAAGATGAAAGTGGCATTTCTACTACTAATGTTTGCTCTGTCTAGAGTAGCACAGAGATCTGGAGTCATTATGTCAATTTTAGAAGCCGATCCGGAGTGAATTTCATCTTCGAAATTCGAAAGAGTACGTGAAGATAAACTAGAAATAAATGATGAAAAAACTGTTGACTGAGAGAGTGGAAAGTCATTAGCTTTAGCGTTTGGCAGAAGATTTGTATCTAAAACGGAATAGAATAAAGTTAATCATTGAATTTCCCTTAGAAATAATTGTATGTAAAAAATCGATTATTATTAAAAAATAATTAAAAAAGAGATAAATTAATAATTACCATAGTGATCCACTTCCATCATATCATCATGGGTAGCTGACGATGTTTCCAAAATATTATGCAGATTTTTGTGACAAAAAAAAATTCTTATCATCCGTGAGCAATTCTTCTACATTCTTCTACGATATATCAAACAATTTCTTCAGAGAAAAGTTCCTCTTTTATGTTTTATGCAACTGGTTTCTTTAGTTTACGGTTTTTGTGCATTTATTCCAACTATGGAAGATTTTTGTCAGTTTTAACGGCGCGTATTGAAATCCACAAGTTGGTATTTCAGCAGCACACCATATTTTATTCAATTTAATAATTGTACTTTTAGAACTTTCATTAATTGAGTTTTTGAGAAAACTGTGTTCATAAAAAAACAGACCTAACCTCTTTAACAATTGGTAGCTTTCTGCCGACAAAATTTTCCTTAATGTCACCAATTAAATAAATTGAGTTATTCATTATTAATCGGGTAATTATTATAATTATCTTTAATAATTACAAAATTATAAATTATAAATCAACACTATTAACAAATTACAAATGCTACTTCAACGATTTAATCTAGTTCAGCAGAGCTTTCATGAGAAGAAAGAAAGCATACAACAATTTTTAACCTATATGTATTACCACAAGAAATTCAATCTGAACGGTAATAAAGGGTGATTTTTTAAGAGCTTGATAACTTTTTTTAAAAAAAAAACGCATAAAATTTGCAAAATCTCATCGGTTCTTTATTTGAAACGTTAGATTGGTTCATGACATTTACTTTTTGAAGATAATTTCATTTAAATGTTGACCGCGGCTGCGTCTTAGGTGGTCCATTCGGAAAGTCCAATTTTGGGCAACTTTTTCGAGCATTTCGGCCGGAATAGCCCGAATTTCTTCGGAAATGTTGTCTTCCAAAGCTGGAATAGTTGCTGGCTTATTTCTGTAGACTTTAGACTTGACGTAGCCCCACAAAAAATAGTCTAAAGGCGTTAAATCGCATGATCTTGGTGGCCAACTTACGGGTCCATTTCTTGAGATGAATTGTTGTCCGAAGTTTTCCCTCAAAATGGCCATAGAATCGCGAGCTGTGTGGCATGTAGCGCCATCTTGTTGAAACCACATGTCAACCAAGTTCAGTTCTTCCATTTTTGGCAACAAAAAGTTTGTTAGCATCGAACGATAGCGATCGCCATTCACCGTAACGTTGCGTCCAACAGCATCTTTGAAAAAATACGGTCCAATGATTCCACCAGCGTACAAACCACACCAAACAGTGCATTTTTCGGGATGCATGGGCAGTTCTTGAACGGCTTCTGGTTGCTCTTCACCCCAAATGCGGCAATTTTGCTTATTTACGTAGCCATTCAACCAGAAATGAGCCTCATCGCTGAACAAAATTTGTCGATAAAAAAGCGGAAAAACCGAACACTGATTTTGGTAATAAAATTCAATGATTTGCAAGCGTTGCTCGTTAGTAAGTCTATTCATGATGAAATGTCAAAGCATACTGAGCATCTTTCTCTTTGACACCATGTCTGAAATCCCACGTGATCTGTCAAATACTAATGCATGAAAATCCTAACCTCAAAAAAATCACCCGTTATATCGATTGAGCCGATATAATCGCTAATCAGAGTTATCGACTTTGAAAATAAATGTATAATATAGCTGAGGTTAAATTATTACAAAAGAAAAAAGATTGAATACAATAATAAAGTTGTCATTTATTTAATATATAATACTAAACAAATTTATTAAACACAAATAATTTTTTTTGATAGTTAATGAAATAAAATGAAAAAGAAATAATTCAGATAATAATAATAAAAAATAAATAAATAAATAAAAATAATTTTTTCTTAAAATAAATGCTCAAGTCATAAAAAAGTCATGAGAATTAGTCCAATAAAACCAAAGTCAAAATTTCATATATTTCGATTTTTGAGTTTGAATATCTTCAGTTGAGTTCTCTTTTGTAAAAAAATATATCAGAGACTTTTTGTAAAGCGTTCAATTTCCTGTAAGAATTGTGTTTCAGTTCATTTTTACAATGCTTCATTGTAAAACCATAAAATAAGAAAAAAAAGAAATGTGGTGTCGTGGGACAGCACGTAGAAACGAAGTTCCTTCGCCTAATGTAGAATCGATACAATTTGCAAAAAAAAAATTGTGCTTAAATTTATGTAGGGTCTCTTGATTTTTCTCTCAAATAATGCTGATTAGTTTTTATTTAAGTACAGATAAGTATTAAGAAAGTTTAGTATTTTAAGAAATAATGAATTACGTAAAATAAAAAAATTGTAATTCAAATTATTAACTAAAATAACAAAATAATAGTCAAGCTTGGTAAAACCAAATGTGCATGCCTATAACTTGCCCAAATAACTAAAAGAATTTCACATTTCCGAGTTCTCTACAATCGACTTGAAAGTTTTGGGTATAGGCAGTGTTTATACGCATTTCTTTGATTTAGCCGAGGCTTACTTTCGCTGCAGTTTCTTCCCCATTGCTGGGTTTCTCTTTGCAAAGGTGTGTGTTATTAAACATATAATGTCTCCATATAGTCTAGGTCTTCGAAACTTCTAATTTGACCCCAGCTTATTCCTCCCGTTCCGCGTGTAGCCTTATCTATTACTGTATCCAATACGATGATAAGGGAATATTTTAGTCTAGAGTCCGAAATTTCAAGTAAAAAATGTAAATTAATGTTTTTAATATAAATTTTTTATTATTTTAACATTACAAGAATACATAACAAAATCTAAAATAGGTACCGGGGTCTAAATATACGGTTTCCTGGCGGCTTGAACAGTTTTGATTGGATTTAAACAATTCTTGGTCATAAGGTGGCATACACTAAAGATAGGGAAACTCAACGAATCAAATGGAACTTAAAATTGTGCTATATGGGAAGTAGAATGTAAGAAGAATTCCACGTACTACATTTTGTCGAAATCGGCAAGTCGGGTCCCGAGATATGGGATTACAACAAAAAGTTGGCGGTGCCACACTCATCGCCTAGTAATTTTCAAACCGGCTCCCATAAAGCTTTCTTATACCATCCTGGTGATCTCTGGCGTATTTAGCTATTAATTTATCGTGCTTTTAGTAGAAATGAGCGCGATTATCCGACGATTTTATTCACTTTTGGTCGGTAGAAGTTCTTATAAGATTTGGTTGTTGTAGCTTAAGTGGTTCAAGAGCTATGCACATTATTAGACGGCTGGACCACGCCCACTTTTTCAAAAGGTTGTGCCCACAGGTGCCCTTAGCTACTGCCATTCCTTGTGCTTACAGCTTCATATCTTAATTGAGCGCTTAGTTATAGAACTTTATATATTTTCGGTTAGTGGCGATTTGTGTTCGGACAGACAGACAGTCAACCGAAACTCAACTTTTCTCTTCGTCCAGATCGTTTATATACATATATATAACCCTATACGAGTATCTATCTTGCTTAGTTTCAGGTGATACGTATAACCGTTAGGTGAACAAAACTATAATACTCTGTAGTAACTGGTTGCAAGAGAATAAAAAGTACCAGCTGATAATGTGGGGTCTCAAAAGATTGGGACGTGCCCATCTGAATCTGAAACTACCACATTTATAACTGTTGGGTGTTTTTTTTAATAATAAAAACTTAAATTTTGGGATATGGTTAATTCTGGATCTAGACAAGTCTATAAAGAAGACTCTCTACCACTTATACATAGGTGGTTTTATTCAATTAATGAGCTTTTTGCTTTACAAAGTACGTTAACCCACATCAGAGTAGACCGTCCTATTAAATCAATTAATTCTAAAGGGACCACTCTATTATCGAATGCATTCCAGATTATGAAGTGTATTGAACGCATCTTGAAAGTCGATAAAGGTGAGATAAAGAGGGAAGCGTCATCATTTCATTAATTTTTTCTATACCGGAAACAAAACGCTTTCTGGAGTCTTTGTGACATGAGCCTAAGATCCTGTGTCTCAAACAAAGATACTTATAAATAGTTTTTTGAGCTCGAAGAGCATACGGTCTTTTTCTTACGGTTTTACTATCACTTTTTTCAGTTAGGTCCCGCAGCAAAATCCCTATCTCCTCCAAGGCTGCCGTAAGGAACTTCATTCCAATAATTCTTCGCTAAAATAAAAGTTAAATACTAAATTTTGAGCATTTTAACAAAAACGCAAAGCACTAATCAACCTCTTAGCCCTTTGCGCCAAAAAATATGCAACAATTCAACTCCCCATAAACGTACTTAGTGCAAGCATAATTCTCACCTAAAACTAATTTGGATACACAATTATGTTACAGATTTTCTTGCCTAATTATTTTGCAAAACCTAAAGGTTCGTTTGCGGCGTGTTGTCTTGCAGCATTGGTGGCGACGATCTTGTTCGCGTTAGTTTTTCTACGCTAAGCATCTTTAGAGGAAGTCGCGAAGACCGCTTAAATGGATCTATTTCCATTACTGGTGTCCTTTGGGAGTCAGACTTTTGGATTATTCACATCTCCTGCGTTTACCGCGTCGTTTCCCAGTATGGTGGCATAGATATTATTGCTACTGCTGCTGCCACTTTTGTTGGTTTTTTCTTCGTTTGTATTGTTTTTGTTGTTTTTTCCCATGTAAAATTCCATTCCTTTCTTTTGTACCAACGCATCGTGTGTAGGGGGCGGGCCGAAATAAACAGGAACGGGTGTACCCTCGGTGGCTATGGACCTACCCCAGTTCCCTGAGGCCTGTTCTTCGCTTTACTGGACTCGGAAAACACGGATGGACCAGCGCTCGCCCAGGGCAACGCAGACTACTAATCTTGCGCCCAATGCACCCTCCTTGACCAGAGCCCGAAAAGGCTGGTTTCTGATGGACACCGCGGCTAACACCTCGGCAGAGCAGGCTCACATCACCCTATCCATCTCGGCAGCAGAGAACTCGCTGAAAAGATTTAAAGGGACTCCCAGTGCGCCGCGATGTACATCGGTCAAAACTTTAACAGTCGCATCTAACAGGGGGAATAGACGCCGACCAGGAAGCCGCTCATTGTGAGTCCGTCGCGTCTGGATTTTTATATTACATAACATGCCCTTGCATGTTGCGGGGGACACATACTTCAAAGGGGCGCTGTCGGTTCGCCCACTGTCGCAGGAGTTTCAACGGTCTTGCTGGCTTTTATAGCGCAACCTCCACTCCCACCGCTTCTCGTCGGGGATTGCTTATTCGTTTAAACTTATTTCGCAACTAACCCGCTACTAGAGGCAGTTCGGCTATCCGCGACCCGCCAACCCCCCCGGTCGCTTAAAGATCAGCGACGGTGACTATTCCCACTGGAAATTTTTAAAGTCCCACCGGGCTAAAGTTCACCGCACAACGAACAGTGCAGTGATCAGTGATTAGTGCAGTGCAAAATATAGTGAAATAGTGACACTTAAAAAAAAAAAAAACAAAAAAACATTACAGGGAAAAACATTGCCAGTCGCAATAACTCAGCAAAGAATTTCCCAAACGCTGCGTCCCTGAGCGAGGTTGAGCTTACCGCCCTCGTAAAAGACCTTCGTGGGTATCTGCTCAGAGTAGAGCACATACTCAGTAAGTACAACCCCACCACCACAAACCCCAATGACAACTCCAGTGACAACGACAACTTCAACGACGCTACTACCTCTCCCGAAAATGCTCAAATGAGCATCGATCCGCCCGATGACACCGTGTTCATTGAAGTCCGCCGCCGGAAAAGACCCAAACGGGAAAGTCCCAAACGGGAAGAACACAAACGAGAAATTCCAAAGCGGCGCCGCACCACATCCCCCCCTGAAACCGTCAAAATTGACGACTTTCTCTCCTCATCCTCCTCCGATGAAAGCGAGGACATAACCCCCCCTAAGGAGAGAAACCCTCCTCCCATCCGAATCCTCAAGAAGGAATCGTGGGAAAAGGTGAGCTCCGGTCTACGCAAAGCAGGCATACAAATCCGATCGAACCGTTGACGGTTTTCGAGAACTTACCTCCGCCTTAGAGAGGAATGAAATCCCTTACACGACCAATCAGTTCCATCAGGACAAGGACCTGATTTTCGCGATCAGAGACGTCCTCGAATGCCTCGATGACGAAACCATCCTCAATGAATTGAGGATAAAAAATGCAGCGGTGAAGAGTATTCACCGCATGCGCAGGGGCCCAAAAATATGGCCCCTAATAACCGTCAATCTTGACCCTTCGCACTCCTCAGCGAAGGCGATTTTTGACTTAGAAACAATCGCTGGCCTCAGCGTCAGAGTAGAGGCAAAGCGTAAATCCAAGGTCATTCCACAATGCCTCCGGTGCCTCAACTTCGCCCACACGGCGAACTATTGCTTCGCTCCCTGGTCCTGCGCCTTCTGCGGTCGCTCCCATGCCACGGCATCCAGCCCTCTCAAAGAGCGAGGGCAAAACGCGAAGCCCACCTGCATCCACTGCAAGGGCCCACATCGCGCCACCTATCGTGGTTGCCCTAAAGCCCCCCAAAAACACCAACCCGGACCTCCAAAAAAGGCCCAAAAGACTATCAAAGCTCTCCTACAAATAGCTACCCACCCCCCGGCACAGACCACACCACAACCTCAACCCCAACCCTAACCCCATCCGCGAGCCCAAGGGTCAACTCGCTCATACGCCGAGGTTGCCAAAAATGCAACCAAAACCACAACGCCCAATCCTGTCCCAAACATTGCTCACTTAGAGAAGCTTTTTCGGGACTTCCTGTCCACCGTCTTCAGGAACTAACCGTGGCATGATGATTTGCATCACCGAAACTCACCTAATCCCCAAAAAGTCCCTTTATAGCCCTAACTTTACAATCTACAGAAAAGACGGCACAAGTTTTAGTTGTTTGAGCGGAGGAATAAAAATGCCGACGATGTTACTTCTGTGACATTATACTTTATTCTCATCCTTTTTCAAATTATGTTCTGCTTATATAACTACTAAAGTGATTACAATTTTCTTAATCTATTTCTTTGTTTTTTCTATTTTCTTATGAAATACAATATTTGTTAAATGTAATCTTATTTTATATTGAATGCAAACAAACATGATTGTGTGGTTTACCCGATAATGTCTGGGTTATCATTACAGTCAAACATAAGGACCAAAACATGTTTGTATGCATTTGCATTATGTTCTTTATCTCTACTTGTTATCTTATTTTTTGTAATGGTGTCCGGTTGGGATGATAGTGTACACATAACTCCCATATTCCAAAGGGGCGGTATGGCCATCTGTGTGAAGAGCTCTATTCACCACCTAGCTGCCAACATTGGCCCCTCAACACTCGAGGCTGTAGGAATTGATGTATTCCTCAATTCACGCAGGCACAGTATCATCACTGTATATATCCCTCCTGACAAAAGCCCTCTCAACATTTCATCCCTCTTCAAGTCCTCCACCCTTACCATTATCGCAGGCGATTTCAATTCTAAATATAGGATTTGTAACCGTTCTACGAATAATGCTAACGGATTAACCCTCTGGAGAATGTCTCTCCAACACAACTTAAACATCGAAGCTCCCTCCGAACCGACCTACCACCCTACAAGTCCCAGATTCCAAGCAGGCACCTTGGACTTATTTCTCACAAAAAACGTGACCCTCAACAGACACTTTGTCACACCTTGTCTACCTGGAGCTCGCTAATCGCCCCGACTTTCTCCTCGGTTAAAGGCCAAAACCGATTTCCTCCACCTGACAGCCGCCGGACAGCATCCTAAAAGTTGCTGGAAGGTTATCAGATCCTTACGAAACCGTAAACTCCACCTCCCCGTCTTAATTAAAGAGGGGATCTCTTACCTACAGGACAAGGACAAAGCGTCTTCGCTAAATCCCTTAAAAATCAATGCACCCCCTTTCTTCTTTTCATGAAGAAGTGTCAAAAACTGTCCGGGGCACATCGAGACGGTCGAGTTTTAATCCACCTCCCCAAAATAAGTCTCCGAGGTTATCCGCTCCCTCAAAAACTGAAAAGCTCCAAGCCACGACCGTATCGGTAACGGCGTCTTAAAAATCCTTCCGCGCAAACACCTTGTTGCCCTAAACAACATCATAAATGCCATGATGCGTTTCCAATATTTTCCCCCTGGCCTGGAAAGCCGCTACAGTCGTCTTTCTTCCCAAACCGGGTAAAGCCCTAAGCGATCTGGCAAACCATCGCCCCATCTGCATACTCTGCACCCTCAGCAAAGTAGCAGAAAGCATAATTCTCTCCCGACTGGAGAAATTTGTTACGGAAAAAAATATTCTCCCCGACTTCCCACATGGGTTCGAAAGCAACACGGCATCGCACACCAACTTCTGTGGGTCTGCGAATTTGTCGCTAACAATCTCAATAAAGGAAGACACATCCCTATGCTCCTGCTTGACTGCAAACAAGCATTCGATCGGGTCTGGCATGATGGGATTATTTATAATCTCATAAAACTAAACTTCCCACAGTACCTTGGCTTAGTCAAATCCTTCTTGTCTGACCGGAAAATCACTGTGCGGGTGAATAGTGAGCTTTCCGAAGCTCACCCGATTAGGGGGAAGGCCCTCAGGACTCCAAACTCTCCCCAGTGCTGTTCAACATTTATTGTTACGACATCCCAACCGAGGAGAAAATCCACATAGCTCAATATGCGGATGATGTCGCCTTCTTATACGCCTCCCGTGCAATTAATTTCAGCACATCCGCCCTCAATAAATTCATTCCCACCGTCCTCGACTGGTACTGGTTGTGGAGATTCGATATCAACACAACCAAATCAGAGGCAATGTTCTTTTTACGGAGAAAGCGGATTCCACCAAAAATCTTTTTAAATGGGTTCCCCATCATGAATTCCTTCCGCGAAATACCTCGGTGTTGTCTTCGACAGACGGCTTACCTGGACGAAACAAATCACAGCAGTTCGAGGTAAAGCCAATGATGCCTTCAGCTCATTAAAACCCTTTTTTTTACCAATAAAAAGGTTTCTCACCAAAAATCGAGCTTTTAATGCCATCTGCTCACCCAGCAAACTGTCCAGGCTTCAAGTCACATACACGCGTCTACTAAGATTAGCTCTTAATACCCCGTGGTATGTTAGAAACAAACAGATCCTAGAGGAAACAAATCTTCCTTCCATCCAATCGGCAGCTACTTCCTACGCTGCAAATCTCCGGGCATCAGTAGCATCCCATGCAAACCCCAGCATCAACTGTCACTAACCGCCAGGGTGTCTTTAGAAGATTTCCCCCCACATCCATTCAAAAAAAAAAAAAAATGTTGTGTCGTGGGACACCAGGTAGGAACGAAGTTTCTTCGGCTAATGTAGAATCGATACAATCTGAATAAAAATTGTGCTTAATTTTATGTAGGTTGTCTTGATTTTTCTCTCAAATTTTGCTGATTAGTTTTTATTTAAGTACAGATAAATATTAAGAAAATTTAGTATTTTAAGAAATAATGAATTATGTAAAATAAAAAAAATTTTAATTCAAATTATTAACTAAAATAACAAAATAATAGTGAAGTTTGGTAAAACCAAATGTGCATGCCTATAACTTGCCCAAATAACTAAAAGAATTTCACATTTCCGAGTTCTCTAAAATTGTCGCGAAAATTTTGGGTATAGGCAGTGTTTATACGCATTTCTTTGATTTAGCCGAGGCTTACTTTCGCTGCAGTTTCATGCCCCATTGATGGGTTTCTTTTTGCAAAGGTGTGTGTTATTAAACATATAATGTTTCCATATAGTCTAGGTCTTCGAAACTTCTACTTTGACCCCAGCTTATTCCTCCCGTTCCGCGTGTAGCCTTATCTATTACTATATCCAATACGATGTTAAGGAAATATTTTAGTATAGAGTCAGAAATTTCAAGTAAAATATGTAAATTAATGTTTTTAATATAAATTTTTTATTATTTTAACATTACAAGAATACATAACAAAATCTAAAATAGGTACCGGGGTCTAAATATACGGTTTCCTGGGGGCTTGAACAGTTTTGATTGGATTTAAACAATTCGTGGTCATAAGGTGGCGTACACTAAAGATATTAATTGTGCAAAGTTGTATCCAGTTATATTCATAGCTACTTGATTTGTGTACTGGAAACTCAACGAATCAAATGGAACTTAAAATTGTGCTATATGGGAAGTAGAATGTAAGAAGAATTCCACGTACTACATTTTGTCGAAATCGGCAAGTCGGGTCCCGAGATATGGGATTACAACAAAAAGTTGGCGGTGCCACACTCATCGCCTAGTAATTTTCAAACCGGCTCCCATAAAGCTTTCTTATACCATCCTGGTGATCTCTGGCGTATTTAGCTATTAATTTATCGTGCTTTTAGTAGAAATGAGCGCGATTATCCGACGATTTTATTCACTTTTGGTCGGTAGAAGTTCTTATAAGATTTGGTTGTTGTAGCTTAAGTGGTTCAAGAGCTATGCACATTATTAGACGGCTGGACCACGCCCACTTTTTCAAAAGGTTGTGCCCACAGGTGCCCTTAGCTACTGCCATTCCTTGTGCTTACAGCTTCATATCTTAATTGAGCGCTTAGTTATAGAACTTTATATATTTTCGGTTAGTGGCGATTTGTGTTCGGACAGACAGACAGTCAACCGAAACTCAACTTTTCTCTTCGTCCAGATCGTTTATATACATATATATAACCCTATACGAGTATCTATCTTGCTTAGTTTCAGGTGATACGTATAACCGTTAGGTGAACAAAACTATAATACTCTGTAGTAACTGGTTGCAAGAGAATAAAAAGTACAAGGTGATAATGTGGGGTCTCAAAAGATTGGGACGTGCCCATCTGAATCTGAAACTACCACATTTATAACTGTTGGGTGTTTTTTTTAATAATAAAAACTTAAATTTAGGGATATGGTTAATTCTGGATCTAGACAAGTCTATAAGACTTCTATAGGTGGTTTTATTCAATTAATGAGCTCTTTTTCTTACAAAGTACGTTAACCCACATCAGAGTAGACCGTCCTATTAAATCAATTAATTCTAAAGGGACCACTCTATTATCGAATGCATTCCAGATTATGAAGTGTATTAAACGCATCTTGAAAGTCGATAAAGGTGAGATAAAGAGGGAAGCGTCATCATTTCATTAATTTTTTCTATACCAGAAACAAAACGCTTTCTGGAGTCTTTGTGACATGAGCCTAAGATCCTGTGTCTCAAACAAAGATACTTATAAATAGCTTTTTGAGCTCGAAAAGCTTACGGTCTTTTTCTTACGGTTTTACTATCACTTTTTTCAGTTAGGTCCCGCAGCAAAATCCCTATCTCCTCCAAGGCTGCCGTAAAGAACTTCGTTCCAATAATTCTTCGCTAAAATAAAAGTTAAATACTACATTTTGAGCATTATAACAAAAACGCAAACCATTAACCAACCTTTTAGCCGTAAACGTACTTAATGCAAGCACAATTCTCCCCCAAAACTAATTTGCATAAGTTATTGACAGTTATACACATGTATTTGGTTATATGTATATGTACATGTTTACAGATACATCGTTTACAACCTAAGTGCAGCTAAGACAACATAAATATTTATGTATAGTTATAAGTACTAGTTGTAGATAGTCACACATGTGTACAAATATTTTTCATTATCAGTAAAAATAAGAACAATAAGAATGTAAATACAAATGGTCCCAAAACCATTAATATTTCCATTCCTTTGTTAGAAGTAGAATAGGTACGCATAAGATTTGAAAAACAACTGACCTGCGCGTCGGTACTAGCATAAGTATAAATAGATGTAGTTTGAAAAAGAATAAAATTGACCACTAAGCGAATAGCACGCGTTATTTCATTTATTTAATTCATACACAATTATGTTACAGATTTTCATGCCTAATTATTTTGCAAAGCCTAAAGGTAGGCTATAACTAGCGATCTTACGGCTTTACCAGAGAACGTATATTTATACAGAAGGTCCAGCAACGGACAAGCGTGTGAACTGTCAAAAGCTAACAAAATGCGATGAGTGCATTTCACCGCATCTAGCTAAGAAGAAGAAAAAAATAATAATAAAAGGTTATAATGAAAGCGATTTTGACCTCGGATCTTTTTTATAGCAAATAAAATTTCTTACAAATTTGTCATGTACATTTTTTCTATAGCTCCTGTCATTTACGAGATATATACAAAAAATGCGAAATTCTTGGAAAAATCGGGTTTAGAGCCCCGTACTACATGTCCGATGTGAGTTACGACGTTGTTGCAATGGGCACTTTTGTAGAGTGAAAAATTCTGAGAAATATGCGTCTAAAGTCAAAGCGATGCCATAAAATACTTCTGACCTGTGGGAGTTTAAAGGTAAAAACTCACGATTGTAGTGTATTTTCTATGGAAAATTTTTACAGGCCCTGGTCCAGTTCTTAATGTTAAGATTAAGGGCTAAAATTTTCAGGGAATTTTTTTAGGGTATTTCCAAGGAAATTTCGTGACGGGACTGAAAAAAATTAATAGCTCAAAAAAAATAAAACCACCCTAATATATATATATATATATATATGGGAAAATCCTGCGTTACGAACGCCACATTCGTACGCGTTTTTCGGATTGAAATATAAGAATTTTTTGGTCCTTCAAAAGACGTACCTTCAAGTTATACACAGCGTTTAGTGGGATTTAAGTGTACTTTCGAATGTCATCAAAATATTTTTTGTAACAGGTTCAAGCTGCGAAAAATTTGATCTCAAATTATTGTTACGCACGCTACAAAAAATGGAAGTAGCTTTGAAGGTTGAGGTATGTTTTCGTAATTTTTAGCAAATTTTGTACAATAAAGCACACCAAATGACATACCTTAAAGAAAGATGAATATAAGAGAATTCTAAAATAACTTACTTGCAGCCAAAAAATTGTGTAGTTTTTTATCAATGGCCGTAAACCCAACGTTACGCACGCTAAATTTTTTCCAGTAGTATATAAATAAAAACAATTGAATTTATTTTAACAAAACAATTTATACTCTTTTTTAATAAGATTATTTAATTCATATTTTATGTTTATAAATTAATTTATTAATGTATATATGTTTATAAATAAAATTTGTGTTTAGCTGAATCTGCCGTCAGTGCTATTTCCAGCTCATTTTCATTAAGAAATGAAAAATAATGGTTGCTTTTTATTCCGGGAATGCTCTTAACGTTAGCCCATCTCTCCGAAAGAAATGCAGTTGTATTTTTTAAATATGTATGTACTGCTTACATAAAAAATAGAAATACTATTTATATTAATTTTTGGCAATTTAAATCATGGGCGTTATTAAGAACAATATTCTGAGCTTTCATCATTTGCCAAATTTTTCTCTTTATGACAGCTCCAATTCCGTTTACTGCACCCTTTCCGTGAGCAGTTGCAAAAAAATTCCACTCAAAGTTGGTCAAATCTAATTCTAATTTGATTCTTCAAAAAACGGTATAATACTCAAATTGAACTTGTTTTTAAATTGACTTGCACAGCCATCAGAAAACAAAAATAATTTCGAAATAGCGTTTTGTTCTTTAAGTTTCTTTACAATTAACTGGAGAAAGCAATAAACATCATATTTATTGTGTGACAGTTGATCGCTCGTAATACAAGTAGCAAATGCTCTTGTGCAATTGTGCAACCAGGCAACACAAGTAAAAATGGTAACTTGGGAGTAACTAAAATGTACAGACTGAATTTCATTTTGATTGAGGAGCCTATAGTTTTCCGCAAAATCGACTTGCAGAACAGCTTCATCTTGTTTAATAGATATTTTTCGGTCTTGAAAGTATTTTTGTTGAGTCCTTTTAACGTAAGTATGCAGTTTAAAGGAAGGTAACTGAGATTCCAATTCATTAATCAAATCAGTTATTGGTCCTTTCGTATAACTAATGATGATGCGTTTATCAACGATTCTCCAATGCTTCCATTCAGTAAGCTCTTCGAGTTGATTAATGTAAATCAAAGGGACGAAAGCATCTGTAATGTTTTTAATGCACTTGTTGCATTCATACCTCATACAAACTTCATTGGTTTCGTCACAACACACTTTTCTTAAAATTTGCCGAAATTAGATGGGAACATACGAAAAATGCTAAACATAGCTTCAATTAAAAATGAAAAAGTTGGCGTGGTACTGGCAGACACACATGTTATGTGGAAGCTTACTAGACAATTCCACGTGTTTTGGTCGGTTGTTATGAAATTTAGTACGTGAAATATTTGTTCAAGGAAACGTTGTTTTAAACAATTCATATGCTTCTCTAATTGTCATAACCATAAATCTTTTAGACATTGGAAGGTTATTTGATTTTGATATAAGTGTGCACTTTCTTCCGGCAGTTTCCGTAGAGATGTCATCATTAGTGTAAAACTCATAAATCATTTTAACATTTTATGCAACCGTATTTTTTGTTTGAGCTTCTTCTCCCTCTTTCAAGTATTTTTCTGTAAGCATTCTAAGAATTTCCTTTTTTTTGTTAATGTCCTAATTCCACTTTTTTAAGGCCTTGTAAAGGGTATTTTTGCACTTATATGCACCATCCAGCGATATTATTGGTTGCTCTTGTTGTTTTTGTTCCTTTATTTTCTTTTTATAAATTTGCATACGATTTCGGTAGTCAGCCTATACTTTTTTTGATAATGAATCATCATTTTTAAGTTTTTCTTTAAGATTTTTTCTATAAATTTTCATTCTTTTCGCATTTTTTAAACGTGTTATTTGTGTTAAGTTTTCACTGGATTGCATTTTTTTGCGATATTTTCGAATACGCTCTGCACCCGTTTTCATTTTTTCAACTGATATTATTAAATATTATACTGTAAACAAACAATTTTCTGTGGTACCAATATGCCGATAATCGAAAGTGACACTGAAAGATAATTGCAAATGATTCAAATGAAACCAAAGGCGAGACAACGTGAAATTTACCGTTTAAAAAAATAATCGCTAATCGGTAGGATTATAGTAGGCGAAGAATAGATTTAAGAAGCGAAGTGATAAGAAAACAGAATAAAAATTGCAAAGGTTTCTATTGTAATTTTTGTGAGAACTCAATTCGTTAGGCACGCCACAGAAATGAATATGCTGCAATTTTTTGGTTTTTAATTGTAGAATGAAAAATGTTTTTTTCTAAAAATCAGGGTATTTGCTTAAATTAAAATTATAGATGATTTGTAAAAAAAAAATTTTTTCTAATCACAATATAAAAAAAAACCTAATTTTCCGTTACGCACGCTACAACGTATTTACCTGGCATTTCATACCAAATTTTAATGTTTCCAGAAAAGTAAACGAAATTTTTTTTCCAAATTTTTTTACAAATTTTAAGCGATTGGACCATCTATGTTAATGCTAAAGCAATGATGAACACGTAAAAAATTTCACTTTTTTTGTATAACACCTGAAAGACCTGAAGTAGGGTAGGATTTGGTAGAAATTTTTGTATTAATCATGATCGAAATAATTTTTTTTTTATAAATTTATAAAATTGGATATCTATTCTAATGCTCCATTAAAAAAGAAATTAGGTTGGATTAAGTTCAAATATTTTTGGTTGGTGGACAGTTTCTGGGATATGCCCATATATATATATATGTATATATATGTATGTATATATATGAGCTTAGGTATGGTACTTTATACATATGTTTTCGGTTAATGGCGTTTTGTGAGCAAGGCAGTTTTACGATTACGTACTTTAATTTTTAACTCGTACCTTTGTTTTTTCCACGGAAGCCACATGGTTCCATGAAGTTATTTATATTTTTACCGCTAGCATGGGCGGACGGACAGACCGACAATCACCCGAATTTTAACTCCTAATCATTTCTATGTATGTATATCTATATCAAAAATTCTAACTTCAAATATTTATTATTCCAGACGTTGCCTTCATAAATAATATTTGAATATTTGAATAAAAACAAATAGAAATTGTAAAATTGAAAAAATTTTAAAGGTCATAAAAAAACACTGACACATACGAACGCCAAACCCTTTGAGGGTTTTACTATACTGACCTAGTACCATCGCCTTGACTTGGAATATCTCACTCCCCAGATTAGCTATTGTACTCTGTAATTTGTTACACTCCACGGCGTATGAGCAACATCGATATTATAGTACAAGGTTCATTCCAAAATAAATATGACTTTTTGAATTTAGCGCCCCCTGGTGGCTCCATCTATATGTCGAATGGTGGTTACAATCTGCTATCTTTATCCATTGACCAGTGAGAAAATTATGACATTTCATTGAAGTGAAGTTATTGCGTTTTAAGTGTCAGTATGTTTGTGTTATCGGTGCGAAAATGAGCTTCGAACAAAGAGACAACATTCAATTTTGTTTTAAAATTGGTAAAACTTTTACCGAAACGTTTCAATTGATGAAACAAGCGATGATTGCCTATCCCGTAGCAGAGTGCACGAGTCGTTTTAACGTTTTCAAAGTGGTCGAGAGGACATAAATGACGATCAACGTGTGGGCCAATCAAAATCCCTGAATACCAAAAACTCGATTGCTTAACATCCGACAATGCAGAACATAGTAACCCGACAGCGAAAACCGTGGGATTCGCTGAATCAACATACTCCCAACGTCTACGACAGGTAGCCACAGGTATAGCAGCGACGGTAGCGTAGGTTAAGCTATAGCTGTAAGTGAATTGTAAGTTTAGTTTAAAAAAATAGGCTCAATAAAGAAGACACTAATAATAAAATAACTTACGATGGGCACTAATCAATTAACGGCCTTAATACGGGCTGCCATGACTGGCGCCCTACAACAACAACAGCAGAATTTTGACATTAAACTGCAATGATTGACGGAGCAAATGACTACTCTGACCACTGGGAAAACTCCACAAACATTCGAACCAGTAAAATCATTACCAAATAAGTTCCTATGTGTCCTGGCAGCAGGCCGTCCATACGGCATATGAATTATTTAAAGTATACTCGAGACATTTTCAAGCAGTTAGAAAAATTAGAGATAAAATAAAAGGTTCTTCTGATGCAATTTTAGTATCATTTAATACAGTTTTAAATTTCGATGCGATAATATCGAGATTGGACTTTACATATTGTCACGCCACAAAAATGCGCCTCTGAGCGTATTTGCCACAAAATACGTCTCTGAGTTGATGTGACAGAAGATACGACTCGGCGTGAGTTATTCAAATGAAGTCGAAGAGAAAGCGAACATCGAAGACAGGTCGACTGCTGTAAAATTACGCTAACTTATTTTTGTATTCCTTTATTAACAGCCGGTTTCACGAAATTTTCTAATTGAAAATTAAGTTTCATTTAATTTTAATTTTGATTTTTATTTAACTTTGCTTAAGTTTGCAGCGTTTCACCATTATTCATAATTGGCAACCCAAAAATGACAAAGCAGGGATGTTAGTAAGAATAACAGCTGATTTATGTAAACAAATAAATTGTACTGATTAATAAAAATGGAGAGTGTAGCTCGAAGCAAGAATTTTTCATCAAGTGACATTTCTACTTTGCTAAGCCTAGTGCATTTTTTCTTTCCCTCATTATACGAGAGCGACGATTTATAAATATATTTATTAAAACCTCGCACTCCATATCACTTTCGTCGTCAGATTCCATTTTTTACAATATAAGTATTTATCTTCTGCTACTTGCAAATCAGCTGATTGGAAAACGTTAACATAGTTGCATATGACAGTATTTAATTAATATTTAAATGGCAAAGGGTGACCATTTAAATACAAATTAAGTCAAATGGTGAAACTGAAATAAATTAATTTTCACTTAAATTAGTTTCGTGAAACCGGCTGTAATTGTTTTTAAAATAAATTTAAAATAAAAGTTCGTTTGTACAAGCATGTGTATTCGTGTCAACTTTCAGAAGTGGAATTGTACCAACACGCTTGAACGTACACGTCTAGTAACGTTTGATATATAAGTACACACATGTGCACGTTGTGAATTTGTGAAATCGTGATATGCAATGTGGTTGCTGTGAGATCTACGATCGTTAAAAAGTGTTAAATGAAAAAGTGAAAACGATTCTATTTGGCTAACACGTAGCCATCGTATATAACCTAACATTTGTTGAGACTCCCGTGAACATCGGAGCTGGTGACATACGCTTTGTTGCTTTGCTCAACGGTTCAAATTCAAATTTGTAGTGTCGCATCATTACTTCATAGAGTAAGAGCCCGTGACATCCAGGCCTTCGTCATTTTATAAAAGCTGAAAGTTTGTTGAAGTATGCTTTGAACATAGGTAAGAACGATGGCAAAATGTGGAATTCAAGTCATCGTGGCTTTGGGGGGTAGCGGGTGGGACAGGTGCATAAAATAACAGCCAACTTTCGTTATTTTATAAAGCGTAATTTTTTAATATGTTATTCGGCATAACATTACAAACCATCTTATTTATTGCCAGACACTTTTTATGGTGGCAATCCCTTGCCAGACGCCCTAAAACTTTAATAAATTTTAATTCTACTTTCGTTATAGTATAAAAGTTAAAATTTATTCATGTTATTTGGGTGACTATTAGAAGATGTTTTCTCAGTTTCCAGACAGTTTCAACAGTTCCTACCTAGGCCAGACAAACATATTGGGTCCCAATACCAAAAGTATAGGTACGAGCGCGAGGCAATATGCAATCGTATAGGTGCGAGTGAGATAGCGCGTCAGGAGCGATCGAATGATGTTATTGTGTAATTATTTACGACTTAATATTTAAATAAAAGTTTAAAAATTAACATATATAATAAATTACTAAATAATGTGTAAATTTAATGCGAAATTAAACTTCTCATTCAAATTTGATTGCATAGCTAATACATAAATGGAATGAAAATATTTCTTTTGTAATTACTATATATAGGTTATAGAAATTATTTATCATAACTAAATAATAGAAATATTTGTTTAAATTTTCAAAGAAGTGAATTTATTTGTTTTGAAATTTATAAAATTATAAACATTCTTCATAGCATTCATCATTAATATTAATTTCGTAATTCTCTTCATCACTGCTGCACCATATTTCTTCTAGCTCATTGTTAGTGTCATCTTCTTCGTCAGTTTCTGTAAAAAAAGTTATACAATTTGAATTTGAAGTAATATGTATATACCTGATATAGTTTGCAGTGCATCACTGACAAAATTCGGTAACTGATCGCCTTCAAACCATTTAAAATTGTATCGGCTGTTAACTTGTACCCAACCATTGTTTACTGGTTCATGTATTGATTGAATTTTCTTATGAGTATTATTCCAAATGCTGGATATATAATATAATTAGCACGTCGAAATTGTTGGAATAGCTCTGATTTACAGGGTGGCAGACTGTTCCCATCAAAATTGCGTATTTTTTTTTGGCTGAAACGCTTCATTAACATCGCAGACCGTATAATTATTAATAAACAATTGAAGACTTTTCGGAACGATACCCGCGATTTCTCAGGTTCTACTGTACCGATTTACGTGAAATTTTTATAGAGTCTTCTTTATAGGCTTGTCTATAGTTGGAACTAGTCCCATCCTCAAATTTTTATACTCTCGCAACAAAGTTGCTAAGGAGAGTATTATAGTAGTCAGATATAGGGTTATATATACCAAAGTGATCAGGGTGGCCAGTAGAGTTGAAATCCGGATGTCTGTCTGTCCGTCCGTCCGCCCCCTACTAAGTTTTTTGTACATATCTCAGAAACTGATATAGCTATGTCAACTAAACTCTATAGAGTCGTTTCCTTCAGGCATTTCCATATACAGTTCAAAACTCAAAGAAATCGGATAATAATCACGCCCACCTTCCATACAAAGGTTATGTTGAAAATCACTAAAAGTGCGTTAACCGACTAACAAAACACGTCAGAAACACTAAATTTTATGGAAGAAAATGCACCCAGGCTTATTTTAAAAATTGGAAATGGGCGTGGCGTTGCCCACTTATGGACCAAAACCCATATCTCAGGAACTACTAATCAAATTAATTTTACAGCAAAATAAAGAAAAATGTAAATGACGGATAATGAAATCTCGATTATCACTTTATTATGCGAGAGTATAAAATGTTCGGTGACACCCGAACTTAGCCCTTCCTTACTTGTTATTTTTATTATTTTAA
This sequence comes from Bactrocera dorsalis, assembly GCF_023373825.1. Lineage (NCBI taxonomy): Eukaryota > Metazoa > Arthropoda > Insecta > Diptera > Tephritidae > Bactrocera > Bactrocera dorsalis. The sequence continues at coordinate 37,573,641 of NC_064303.1, read as the reverse complement.
AAAAAATTCGAAATAGTCAGAAAAAGTGATCCAAAAACCATTTTTTAGGCAGTCGCCAGTTTTGTGAAAATTTTTTTTTCCCACTTTTCCGTAGTTCCGGCCATTGCGACAAGATCTAGATTAGGATTTAGGAGGGTTGAAATCATGGGTATGGTCACGTGGAAATTTTTAGAGGCCTCCCACTTCGTCAGCTCATAATTTTTGAAATTTTTTACTTTTTTTAGTTTTTAATTTTTTTCTCTACTTTTTTAAAATTAACAAATAACTAATAAAAGAATGGATACTAAAAATACTAATTGTCTTTTTTTACTACACTTTAAAATTTACCTGAAATTCATGCTTCTAGACTAGAATACCCCCTTAAGTAAATTTATAGGATATAAATATTATTAAAAAGAAAATACTTTTAAAATTTCTTAAAAGAAAATAATACTTTTAAATAAATAGATTGAGAGTAATTTGTTTAAAAAAAGTATTAACCCTTTAACAGGCAAAACTAAAATCGTGGACAGAAAAGATTGGGACGTTTTTTTTAGGGCAATTAGGCTCCATAAACCTCAAAAATACGATGATATAATTTTTTTTTAATTTTTTTTGGGCTCACAGGTGAGAATAATCGGAAGCCCGCCTCAAGGCAGCCTTGCCGGTTTAGGTCAAAATAAAGAAATAGGTGTGGTTACAATTAAAAATTAATTTTATTTCAAAAGAAAAGAAAAAAAGAAAAACAAAAGAAGAATTTCAATTACTAGGGGAATTCAAATGCCAATTGTCAAAAAACCGTTTTACGTAGTTGAGTGGCATTAATTTGGTTTATATTTGGAACAAAAACTCTGCGTTTCTGAACTTAAGCATAATTTACATTTTTTTTCTATAATCTTTAGGGAAACAAATGGGAAAGTGACCATTTTGATTAAAGCAGACATGCGCGACTGGATGTTCTGCTCTTTTGCCTACATTTAGTTTCTTTCCTACGGGTGTTGATTGTGTGAAACTTGGCCGACCAGCAGGGCGATTGAGTTTGTAAGCGACAAGACCAGCAGCAGTTTCTTAACGGAACTCGGGCAACTTTAACAGCTTGTTATCTTGTGCTGATAGATTGTTGTTGCAATTTGTCCCAACTATATCTACGAAATAGTAAAAAAAACCATGCCAACGGATTTCGAGTTTTTGTGAGGATACGGTAACGACCCATAAGTCCATCCGTCTATTTTAGCATGCTGTTTTTTTCGATCGTAGCTTGCAACTTTGGCCGATTGCTCCTTTTCATTTTTTCTTTTAAATGGCTGAATGCCAACGTAAGTTGATGCCAATCTAACTGTCTTGTTGTCTTTCCACAAAACCGTGTTAATATCAACATCATATGCAGTACCCACGTTCTCAATTGAGTAGCCTCTTTTTTCGTTCTTTACATCCTTATCCAACGAAAACTTCCATTTTGGTATTCGGTTCGCTCGTATCGTGCCCAAGCTGTAGATGCCCCTTGCACGTACATATATACCAACAAAGGTAACTATATATAGGAATTGACGAAATATAAGATGTGATTAGCAAAATCAGGTATTGTTTATGGTAGTGGTATAACGACATTTGCAGTACTTCCAAGATCCGGCTGTCCTGGTAAAAAGATGTTAACGCCAGCGCCGTTATATACTTCGAAGCGATACGCAAATCCTCACATAAGGCGAACAATTTTATTCCCCACTTGTGGTCATATACTGCCGAAGATGATGTTTTAATTTTGTGCTACACATTTACTCATCGACGCAAAGGCGAGCAGGCTTTGGAACAGAATCGAAACGTTTGTTGAGTTCATCTGACAATTTTCGTATACCATTTCGGATCATATCTCGTTTTATCTTTTTCAATCCTCTCAATCAATTTCCATAGGTGTGTCAAGCTTTGTGATACGTGGAGGTAAGCGTGAGTTGCTGCGAAAAGCCACTACGTTTACATCAAGCGCAAATTTTGAATAAAAACCAAAAATCTGAACCTGTAAAACAACGAGAAGAGAGAATGACTAAGGGACCAGTAGTTTCCGGGGTTGGTAATGGATATCGTGGTCTCTTTTTTAATATATTGCTGTCAATGACCTTGCTGCGGTAGAGAAAGATGCTTCAGGTATTTTAATAATCGTTGATGATCCTACACGTATATCATCAATTAAACTTATATTCATAGGCATATCTGTGGTTTGTATAAATGAATCAGTTGCTTCAATCATTTTCCGAATATACGCTGAAATAGCATATAATCGCGGTCGTCCAATTAATCGCCACTGTTAAAATTACAATCATCCTCGCCTATTTCAACTGATTCTATTAAATGGAGCAGCTCTTCATTACTAAATTTACTCAGATTAAATTTCCTGTAATTTCTATGCTCCATTTAAAAAAACATAAAATTAAAAAAATATTTTCAAGCAAAGAAATATCTAAGAAAAATTTCGCCTAAACAGGCAAGGCCGCCCTGAGGCGGTCTTCGTGTTTGTATTCTTAAAACTCGAAATACTTTTTATTTTTTGTTAAAAAATATATTAACATAAAATAAATTAACTTAGTTATTCAAAAAAAAAACTCTTCTGTATAAATATTTCAATAAAATACTTTTTGTTTTAACTTTGAAATTTTTAAAATCGGCGCTGGAATTAATTGAACTTTAACACTCAATTTCTGCATTCAACTGACGATAACAACAACACGAAACGTCACAATACATTTGTTGATATTAAGGAAATATGAGTTGATGTATTATTCAACGGTTCTTATAATAGTTGTAGACAAAAACAAGATTTCTTATGAGTTTGGGACTATTTATGAAAGGCCGCCTCTGGGCGGTCTTACCTTTTAGAGGGTTAATATTTCACATTCCTCCTCACAACAATAAAATTAGTTCAGCAGGGAAAATATTTCATTACTTAATGCATATTTACTTGACTGTAGCGAAAACTTTATCAATATAATTTTTATTTGGAAAAAATCACAATTTTTTCCATATATCGGTATTTTAAATATTTAAAACAAGATAAAACTTTAACTTTGCCTGCACCGAACCGATAATATATTTCACAGTTACATTTTTTATCGTTTAAAGCAGTGGTTCCCAAAGTTATTTTGTCTACCGCCCACTTTGAGAATAAATATTTTTTTAGCGCCCCCCCTTTTTTCACCTATTTAAAAACCACTATAACTTCAAATTAATTATTGTGACCTATATATGTATGTATATTAGAATTCTAAACGAAACTTTTACTATAACCAGCAACTTGAAACCTGAGCGCAGTAGGTAACATACAACGGTGCTTAGGTCTCAAGTTAACTTTTACGGACTCCACCTGCCAATAAGAATGATTATTGAAACACAACTTTATAGTATTAAAACAGATAATCTTTTATTAAAAATAAAACTGAAATAATCGATCCATATATAAAAACTACTGTGAAGAATGAATCTGATGCTGTTAATACGTTTGTTAATATCAGGTTCCAATTTACTCAAGAACAGTCGCAAGTCGCCACGTTCGGTAACAAGCAAACGATTTCTATTTTTAGTAAGCAGTGTTGTCACAGCACTAAATCCACATTCACACAAATATAACGATGGGAATGCTATCAAGAAGGCACCGAGATCGGTTTTTGTAGCCAAAATTCTTGGTAACAATTTTTGGACTTGATTTTTATTTCCTCGTTTGTTGTCAATTCTACAAGTTCTTCTTCCAGCTGAGGTGACATTGCTGTGTAGACATTTGAACACGGATCCAATACCCAGTCTGGTATTTCCAAGTTCAAAATGTCCTGGTATCGTTCGGTGAAGTCAATGTGGAGGTTTTCCAAATGTTGGCAGTAGGCAAACAATTCGTCGTTACTGCATGATATTGATAAATTCGGGAAATTGTGAAACTCACGTCTGCCCAGATTTTTTTTGTGTAGAAGCAGTTTTGTTTTAATTAAATTTAGTTTATTGCCTTGCAGTTGGAGATTCATGTCGTTGAACAATTTATACAGGTGTGTCATGTAAGCTATATCATTCTTTGATGTTATGAGTTTGTCTTGAAATTCTGTATCTTAAGTTTCTGAGAACTCTACGAGTATAACAGAGTCAAACAGGCTGTAGAATCGAGTCAGACAATTGCTTCTTGATAGCCAACGAACTTCAGTATGAAACAACAAACGATTGAAATCCTCGTCATAAGTAACACAAAGCTGATGAAATAATCTATCATTCAAAGAGCTGTTGAGGATTTTATTGACTGCTTTGATGACATATTGCTGTGATTGAAATAGTTTTTCACTTAAGTTTCTAGCAACTAAATGTTGTCTATGAATAACGCAATATACACCAAGGACATCTTGCAGTCTTGAAGGCTTGCAGTCTTGAAGGCTTCATTCGAAAATGTTTTTAGACATACTCGTAGAAGACACAAAGGCGAGGATGGGTTTGTGGGATTTTCATTTTTCCTAGAAATACATTTGTAAAAAAGGATCTTTCTCCTTTTCTTATTTTCCCCAGAAATACATTTGTAAGAAAGGATAAAAATCCCTTTTTTATTTTCCACATAAAGGATTTAAGGAGTTCAAAAGCTCAAAACGTGCGCTACATCAGCTACCTACCCGACGTCATTTCGCAAGTGATAAAATACATTTTTCAAGAGCTCAAAGCATGCGCTACATCTGCTCGAACCTACCTACCCTACACCTTTGCGCAAATGATTATATTATGATAGCAAATGCCCACATACAGATTTGGCAATGGCAATAGCAGTACGTTTGACAGTTAGTATTCTATAAATTCCATCCTGTCGAGATGCCCCGTTATGAAACGGAGCGACCGATTGACATGATTTTCATTTTTTTCTATATTCAATAAAATAGGACAGATATATGAACGATGCGGAGAGAAATATAGAACCGAGTTTGAGCAATCTCTTAATTCAAGAACAAAAAAAAAATTACAAATAACCCCCCAGGCCTCTACACAACGCCCCCATTTTCTTTCTGGGGCTCTTACCGCCCCCCTTGACCCCTCCAGCGCCCACAAGGGGGCGTTATCGCCCACTTTGGGAAACACTGGTTTAAAGGGATATAAAAATATGTTTATTCTGATTTGGAGCTGTCAGTTTGTACGAAAACTATATTCTTTAGTGGTTCGATGTGAATTATTTCTTCGGAGATTGAAGCGAACCAATGGGGAATAATTATGCCGAATTTCGTGAAGATAACATGACATTTTAAATGTTTTTTCATACAAAAACTTGTGTTTGAACAATCAATTGTACACCTACATGATATGTCATGATATGTATATGGTAGTTGTCGAATATCGCTGGTGTCGAATAAAGAGACGGACAAATAGACGTACATGGCTAAATAGACTTAGCTTTCCATACATATATAAGTAAATAAACTATACGTCTAGGACGTTTTTTTTTTGGGTGTTACAAATATCCTGACTAACCTAATATACCTTGTTCACGATGCACTGAACCAAAGTTATGTTGTAGCATATACATTTTTTTTAGCTCTCGACCTCATTATGCACCTAGGATTTGAATGTCGCGCCCAAACAGATATTAGGGGTATTCAGACCGAAGCCTGTTAATTTGGTAATTCGTTAGTTGATACTTCGTTAAAAGGCTTAACTGTGAACATACTTTTTGCTCTACCTTGGTAGTATGGTAAATTTTATTCCGAAACGGCTGAGTCAATTTTATTAAAGAGTCATTTAATTGAAAATTATGTGGAGCAGATCAAATTGATTACTGGTAAGTACTTTAAATTGATGTAAAGAGGAACATGGAACTAACTTAGGATACCATTGACGAGGTGTATGATGATTTGCTCATTACACTAAACTGTCGTAGAGATGTAGAAAATATTGTTCCAAAGTCAATTCACTGGTGCGATGATATTTTAACCACAATGGATGACAATCGGTTCCGTCAAACGCTGCGTGTAGACCGAACTCAATTTACTCACTTATTGACCCCCATATCAAGTGACGAAGTTTTTAAAAAATGTAGTGGCAAGCAATTCCCGATTGATATACAGCTAGCTGTCGTTCTATACAGATTGAGCTCGACTGGAGAAAGTGCATCGATACGAAAAATTGCGTCAATTATTGGGATTGGTGACGGAGAAACGTTAACAAATATTACTCGCAGAGTATTCAAGGCATTTTTAAAAAAACCTCCATTTATATATATACTGGCCAGATAATACTGAGCGCTCTCTAATAGTACGAGAAACGTTCAACGAACTACCATTTTGTGTAGGTTACGTGGATGGTACTGAAATAAAACTCGCCGAATCCCCAATAAAAAATCATGAAGCGTTCTTTTCCAGAAATCATATATATGCAATTAAAGCTTAAATGGTTTGCGACTACAGGCTAAAAATTCGCGATGTTATCGTTGGCTAGTGGCTCTACTCACGATGCAAAAATATTTAAAAACTGTTCACTAAACAAATATGAGCCAAGATTTTTGTCAGTACAAGAGTGGATTGCTGGAGACTCTGCTTACCTCCTCAGTAACATTATTATAACGCCTTACAGAAGCAACTCTCAAGAATTTGAACTACATATCTAAAAGAAAAAAATTCAACAAACAGCATAGCAAATACCGTGTAAGAATTGAACACGGTTTCGGCTTATTAGAAGAGCGATTTTGCAGTTTAAAAGAGCTTAGGATTCGAATACGAAATAAAAGTAGTCAAAAATACTGTAACGAATGGATACTAGTATGCTGCATTCTTCACAATATACTACTTGATAACAGTGAAATTAGAATTTCAACGAGAGTACAAATGAAGACATTTATGAAGAAGAAGTGGAAGAAACGATCTTAAATAGCTTTGAATTAAAAAGACAATCGTTATATCATCTTATGTGTCCAAATACAGTTTTATTAAATTAAAAAATATAATTAAATCAAAAATTCAATTTTCATTTTTATATATGTACATATAAAAAGTTGTATCACTTCAAGATATCGCATTTAGATACATTTGCACATTCTTAAAAATTATTAAACATAACAATAGAATTTAAATTCATTCTTATTACATAAACATTCTTAAAAATTATTAAACGTAACATATAGAATTGTTATATATTATATTTGCACTTTAGTTCAATCATCGCCAGTCTTTCTTTTTGCTCTAACTCCAATCAATCAAAATCTTTATTTAACTTTTCTCTGTCCAATTCTAGCTTTAACTTTTCCAAATTTAACTTTTCTTTTTCAATTTCTATTCGTTGTTAAAAAAAACTGTTCTCTTCTTTTGTATATCTTTAAGTTCACCAAGAATATTCTTTGGAGTGCCTTATTTCACTTTTTCTAGGAACGACGGAGTGGTAGGAGGATCTGTTGCTACCTCTGCTCCTACTGTTGTCTGTTCTGCTTTGAGGTTAAGTGAACCCGATGGTTCCGCAGATGATTGTGATGATTCGGCTGCAATTTCCACTACCTCTACAAGGTCTGCAAAATCGCTGCAGTATTGTGACACTTCAGGGTTGTACGTCTCTACAACACAATTGGCTTCGGATTTACTCCCAAATAAAACCGAAAACCGTTCATAATTTGGACATATTTTTGAAAGTTTTGCTAAAAGAATGGAGAATTATTAAAAACCAAAAAAGTTTCACTTAACATTAAAGCCGCATTTACCTTTTATTGAGGAAACATCATCGCCAACGTCTATTCCAGCACCCGTCGATTTGCGCCACTCCTCAGCTTTAATATACATATGCTTCCAGTACCGGACCTTGCATCGCAACATGTCCGTAGTCGCATCGATATTTGTTTTTTCAATTAATTTTTGGTAGTACAATTGGGCGTTTGGTTTCTATAAAAATACGTATTAAGGTGTTTATTTAAAGCTAATTGTATAAAGAACTACCTCAATTTTCACATTTTCTAGTAAATATTCTAGAACCAAGTGGTTTTCCTCCTCACTCCATATTATTACATTTAACAAGGCTGGTCTGAATACCCTATTATATGATAAGAACGGACGATCAAAGTAGAGGTATGTTTTTTACATATTACGCGTAAGTCCTGCCACCTGTCACGTTATTTTTATTCAGTATTATTTGGCCTTTCACCATGGAAAGATCTAAGCCTGAACAACATTTACAAATCGTTCAACTTTATTACGAAAATTCACGTTCTGTAAAGAATGTGTTTCGAGCGATTCGCTCAATTTATGGTTAACATAATCGGCCTACTGAGCGAACTTTTCGCAACTCAACGGTCACGCCACAGCAATACGGCTCTGAGCTTATTTTGCGACAGAAAATACGACTCGGTGTCAAGTGAAAGAGGAGTCGAAAAGCAACAAACATGGAAACGGGTCGACTACTGTAAAATTACGCTAATTTATTTTTGTATTTCTTTATTAATTGTTTTTTTTTTTTTAATAAATTTAATTTGGTTATCAATATTCACAAGTGGGATCGTCCCATCACGCTTAAAACGTGAACGTCCATTAACGGTTGTGATATACATACATACATATGCACGTTATGAATTTGTGAAATTGTTATATGTAATGTGGTTGCTGTGAGATTTACGATTATTAAAAAGTTTTAAATGAAAAATGATATCGTTATCACTTCTGGCTAATATGTAGCCTTCGTATATAACCAATCATTTGTTGAGACTCACGTGAACATCGGATCTGGCGACATACGCTTTGTCGATTTGCCCAACGGTTGAAATTCAAATTTGTAGTGTCGCATCATTACTTCTTTCATTTCATCATTTGCACATTTTCATTTTCCACATTCGCCTTTCTGGCAGCAACTTTCCTGAATGCTATTCCTTTTCATACGGCAAATCGCCGAAACAGCCTAATTAGACTAATACGAACCAAGTAATAAAACAAAGAAATGGCAGCGTTAGAAGAACTCAGAAGCAAGTGAAGGAATGCAGGTTTGCCTACGTCTGGCACTTTTTCCAACTGGCCCAAAGATTGGATGATCATATAAATAAAGAAACTGAAAGTGAAAGTGTTTATAACGAAACAATGATACTGCGTTTGTCAGCTCTCGAAAAATAATTGAGAGACTCCTGAATGTGCATGAGCTACAAAATAATTTGCAAAATACTCCGTGAGCGTCAGGTTTCTAACCAACGTTTATGTCATCACAACAACAACGCCGGCTACGCGAGTGAATTTCATGCCACAACATATTCCAATTATATCGGATGTATATATTCGAATTGGAAATAACGTTCCTATTAGTAATTCCTCTCATTATAGCACGAGCGACATTGTCGAGTTGTTGCCAGAATGTAACCCAACGTCGCTAAACTCAGTTCAATTTATAAAACGTATCAAAATATTAAAGAACGCATATAACTGGTAAGAACAAATTTTGATGCAATAAAAACTTCGAGGATCCCCAAAATTGTGGATAGATTCACAACAATGGGTTTTTGTAAATTGCCCACAGTTTGCAAATACTCGTACATTTTTAACTGATTTTCCGTGTACGTTAAATTAAGCTGATACGTACATATGTACATATATCAAGCTATCGCCAGCGAAACGATTTCAAAAAGAATCACCGGTCGAATATATTATAGAATAACTGAAGCTGGCATCGCGCAACATAGTGTGAACGGTGTAAGCGACAACGATTTAATATACAATATTATATATAAATATATATAGTATATACAATATTAAATGTATACAATCGGTGCCAGACTTATTAAAAGATATCATAAGTTATAGTGTGTATAATGATACCAACTTGTCATCCAAATCGAGAAACACGTCATCCGCAGTGAAACCTCAAACTCTAAATTCGAAAAGTGTTCCATTGTCAGTAGCTAGCTGTAGGGTCAAACCACGGCAAGTGGTCCACGAAATTTTCGAAAAATCACCGATTTTGAAAATTAGCAATTCATTAAGAAGGGAACCAGACGCATACCTAGAGATATAAATATTTCGTCAAAAATTTTTTTTCAAAACAATTTTTATGTTAAATTTATTGAAGGTTGAAATTTAGAGCATGATGCCCGTGTAATATTACAAATATTTTTTTACGGTCAATTTGTTTAAATAATAGTATTAACCATAATTTTTTGTTAAACACTTGAAATTTTTAATGTATTCTTCACGCTAAAAAAATTAATCGATTTATCTTCAGTAGTTTATGAGAAAATAATTTTACCAATTTTTCTATTATGCGTCTGGTCCCCTTCCAATGAACTTCCAATTTTTAAAATCGGAGATTTTTTGAATTTGTCATGGCCCACTTTACGTGGTTTGACCACGCTGCTTCAACAAATTGCTACAGAGTAACTATAATATAGTATATCTTGAGTGCAAAGTTATCTAAATTAGTATGTATTACATTTTTGCTACCGCTTTTTATCAATAATTAAGCAAATCCGATGGAAATACATGACTTCAACGATTATGAAACAGCAAATATTTATGTTGTTATTTAGCATTATAATAGATTCAATTATAAGTAAACCGAAATGTTTTCTTTTAATTTCAAACACCAACTTAAGATTTAACACATGGTTTTAATTCAGAAACTGCACAGACACTCAGAAACTTCATTATTAACCTAAGTGGTTATGGTTTCTGGCCAACATGTCTGATATACTCGTATAAGTTGAAAGCAGCACTTGAACCCCTATATGTATGCTTTGAGTGTTATGTGCATACATATATTATGTATATGTTTATGAGTGTATGTGTATATACATCAAGTCTTTAGTTCAACTCCATTACAATTAGTGCCATATTAATTATGTAAGACTAATGGGTTGTTGCCAGCGAAGACACAGTCAGGTAAGCTTTGAGATATTGGACTTAAGAAACTCACCAAAAACTACAAACACGTGTGTTAATAGGTATACATATGTATGTTAGGGTGGGTCGATTCCGGACTTTTTTCGATTCGGTATTTCTAATAGTGCGGAAAAGTTGCCTTAGTACTTCCTGATTCCAATGCAACTTTTTGTTTTGAGATCGGATTGCATCTTCAACCCGAACCTCGGCCTTGAAATTTCGGAAATTCGCCTAAAATCGTGAAATTGTCTACCTAGCACCTGAAATACGCATCTCATGGCAAAATGTATAAAACAAAAGTTATTTGTCACGTCATTTGCGACCGAAATGGTATATGTGATCATGGCCGTAGGACGAATCGTTCCCGAGATACGAGCGAAAATCGGCTTGCGGCCACACTTCTTGACGTTGATTTCGCCGAGTGCTATCACTCACATTCATTCACCTACGCCAAAGGACACGTTCGGATAGGTCTCCACACAAATATTTTTTCATCGAGTTCCTTCACTCTTGTCGGTGATTGTCGTTGATTTCGCCAGGTGCTATCACTTATATTCTCTCAACAAAACACAGAACTCAAAATGTCTGTATCTAAATTTAAATTTAGACAGAAATGTCCTGTGTTTGGCATATATCCGTACAATCTCTCTGAGTCCCAGTTACCTACTTACCAGGATGTTCTTTTGTGTTATCAGTTTGAAAGATTTGGTATAGGGCGACTCCGAGGCGACAACTACGAACCTAGGAGTAAAGAGGTTACAGAAATAGTTGCAAAAAAGATTGAAAATTCTTTAAAAAAGTCATCTATTCCGATAGTTTCACACACCAGAGTTGTACAAATGCTCACCACATACCATAAGAAATTTCTGACTCTTAAAAAATGTTTTTAAGGAACCCAATAGGTTTGAGCTCTAAAAGAGACGACTTTGTCTCTTCTGCCGGAAAATTATTTGACATCGCTGCTTGTAAATGCATTTATTTTTCTTCTTGCACTTGTCCAAAGGAAAGGAAAGTTCCTATCAATGAACAACCATTTCTCTTGGACCAGAGAACCACAAGAATTGGTCGCATTGGAAGTGTTGATCTACCTGAAACAAAAAAGATTACAAAAATGAACGTAAAGAAAAGCTTTCAAAACGTCATTCAACATCAACACTTACCAGAAAAGTATCAGCTAGAACACGTGACCATTCAGATCAGCCAGACTCTCATACAGACGACAAAAATGTAGGCGCGTCGCACATTGATTCTTCGAAAAACGATGGTGATGATGAATTTTCTCTTCCATCCTCTAAAACCAAACAAAACACACTAGTATTAGAACACACTGCTTTAGCTGCCCAAAGATTTGGAGTAAGTGATAGAGCAGCGGCCTTGATTGTGCTTTTCTGGATGCCAAAAAAGCAGGTTTGATAACAGAGGATCAGGCTAGCTTTGTCACTGACAAATGCAAGATTAGTCGGGCAAAAAAAAAGTGTTGGTGTTAAGCTCCAGAACACCGAAAGTATTGACTCCGTATATGGGCTGTATTTTGACGACCGCAAAGACAATACACTTACACAAGTCAGCGAAGGTGAAAAGTACTACCGCGACACTGTCAAAGAGGAACATATTTCTCTTATAGCGGAACCTGGTTGTCATTACTTTGGCCACGTCACTTCTCCTTCCGGGTCAGCTGAGGATGAGACGCAAGCTATATGGCAACATTTACAAGACAATTCAGTTGATGTGGAACATCTAGAAGTTGTCGGTGCTGATGGCACCAACACGAACACAGGTTGGAAAGGAATCATTCGGAAACTAGAAGAAAGAATAGGTAGGCCATTACAGTGGGTTGTTTGTCTTCTACATTTCAACGAACTTCCATTCCGTGCTCTATTCGAACACATAGATGGTGTCTCAAAGAGTCCAAATACATTCTCTGGCGACATAGGTAAACTGCTCCCTTATTGTGAGAAGTTGCCTGTTGTCAAATTTGAAAGTTTTCCATCCTGCCAATTACCTTCTGAGGTTATTAATCCGACCCAACTTAGCACAGACCAAGCTTATCTCTATAAAATATCAGAAGCTGTTATTTCCGGTCAATGTTCCTCAGATTTAGCGTCGATGCATCCAGCTAACTTGTGCAAATCTCGCTGGCTCACCTGTGCAAATAGAATTCTGAGATTATACATTTCTACTGACAAACCAACAAAGGAAATAAAGATTTTGGTCAAGTACATACTTACAGTTTACTCACCTTTGTGGTTCTCAATAAGATTCAACAGTTCAATCAAAGATGGCTCGCGCCATCTCTATGCTGCAATTCAAAGGTCGAGATACTTACCCGCTAAACTGGGCAAGGTTGTCGATTCATCCATTCAACAGAATGCTTTCTTTGCTCTTCCAGAAAACATTCTCCTTAGTATGATGACTGACGAACGGATAGAAGTCAGAAAGTTGGCCCTTGACCGTCTTCTGGAAGCCAGAGAAGCAGAGTCTGACACCATAAATGGAAGAGTTAGATGTAATAAAGTGCCAAAGCTGAATTTCAAAGCTAATGCTTATTACGATATGATTAACTGGAAGACTATTACCTTGACTGTTCCACCAGTCCTTTGTTCAGTTTCTAAGGAAGAACTCATAAAAGGGCTGTCGGGAGACACTGCAGAGGTATGGAAATTTAGTGAATTCCCCTCTCACACCGTGGCAGACGAGAGAATCGTCAAACTGGTGACAGAGGCATCTTCTAAAGTTATTGGCCCCCAATCTCGTGATCTTTTTATACGCTCTACACTGAAATCTAGGCAACAAGTGCCAAAGTTTAGTACAAAATCTGATTTTATCAATAAATTTGACACAGATTCAGACTAAAACAAGCTTGACATATGGTTGGTTGGTTGGGTTGGGCTTGGGAGGAACCCGAAGAGCAGCTACCTCCACGCGGTGGGTTCTGGGTGACCAATACAGGTTAGCTGAGAGCTGCAACAATTTTGACCTTGCGCTGTGGCGCGCCGCCTTTTCGCTCGTATCTCGGGAACGGTTCGTCCTACGGCCATGATCACATAGACCATTTCGGTAGCAAATGTCGTGACAAATAGCTTTTGTTTTATACATTTTGCCATGAGATGCGTATTTCAGGTGCTAGGTAGACAATTTCACGATTTTAGGCGAATTTCCGAAATTTCAAGGCCGAGGTTCGGGTTGAAGATGCAATCCGATCTCAAAACAAAAAGTTGCATTGGAATCAGGAAGTACTAAGGCAAATTTTCCGCACTATTAGAAATACCGAATCGAAAAAATTCCGGAATCGACCCACCCTAATGTATGTAAAGTGCTGGTACTTCTAAGCGTTTGCATTTTCTAGTTTCTCTAAATGCAAGCTAATTTCTATTTATATTTGTGTGTGTGTATGTTGCTTGAAGTTATTACTAAGACCTTCTAGTTGTTCAGTTTGTTCTATCAAGTTTGTTTTATTATCTATGAAAGTTACGCACAGTCTTACATAAAAACAGAAATAAAAATCACAATTGTCGTGTATTTTCAATGGAAAACTTTTACATGCCTTGGTCGAGTCCCTAATATTAATATTAAGGGCTCAAATTTTCTGGGAATTTTTTTTTTTGGGTATTTCCAAGGAAATTTCGTGATGGAATTAAAAAAATGATTAGTTAAAAAACACGCCAATATACATATATTAAATGATATATGTTTATATATACATATAAAACCAACTTGATGGAACAAACTGAAGAATTGGAAGATCTTAATGATAGCCCCAACGTTTCCTTTTGATTGTTAAAAACATAAACACACAACAAACAATATTCATTTATGTCACATTTTGAAATTTTAATTTATTTGCGTGCATGTGAGCCGCTTAACCACAGAAATGCATTAACTCATGATTTTTTTCCGGCTTTATTTGCATACGACTTCAAAATGCAAATACACGTTTACATTTGTAAGGTTAATAGCATAGTAAATGAGATAGTTAACAGAGTCGTGACGGATATTATTTGCATTAGTGTGAGTGATGAAACGTAATATAAACCCTGCCAACCATGAGCGGGTAAAAAACCAGATAATCAGTGGGTAACATGGTGGTAAACTTGGGGATAAACATATAGAGTGTGTTTTAGGCCGAGCGAATATCCTACCGTCTTTACCCATCACACGTACGTATACATGTGATCATACATCTCTGTTGCGCTCATTCAGCGGTGTCATATAAAAAAATATATCTGTCCTGCTCTAATATCCCTAATCGACGGCTGATGCAGGGTTGCATTTTAAACAGCTGATGCAGGGTTGTATTTTTTAATTCCTACCTTTAAAATTTCAAACAAAACTTTTAAATTTTTTAAATTTTTATTTTATTTTATTTTTCACATATTCTCATAAAATTTTTATAAATTATATAAATAAAAATATGTTACATTTAAAAAATAATTATTATCTGAAAAAAGATTTATTAAAGAGAAACATTATTGATACCTGAAAATAAATAATAATTAAATTAAATGTATAAAATGATAATAATATCTGAAAGAAAAGATTAATATTATCTTAAAAAATAAAATATGCAAAGATTAATTAAATAAAAATAGTGATAAAATCTGAAAAGGAAGAATTAAATAAAAATAATAATATCTGAAAGAAAAGATAAATATTATTTGATCATTTAAAATATAAAACAAACATTTGTTTTCACATATTATATATGTATATGAATTGTGCAGGCCGCCTTAAACGCATAAAATATACACATACGTACATGTGTATATATTTATTTTTGCGTATTATATTGGACTGCGTATAAACTTGGAAAAAACAAAGCGTTTCGTTTAAAAGTAAATTTATTAATTAGTACTCTCACTTTTGTACTGGATTACTGCTCGAAGACGTTTTGGCATGCTTCGAAACAATTTTTCCGATATACTATTTTCATTGGAATAATACCGTATGGACACTTCATCGCTAAGAAAAGTGACTGCAAGTCTGTATGATCTTCTTTGGTATTTTCGAGTCGAAAACTTCCCAAAAATGCTTAATTGGATTTAAAACCATTGACTGGGCTGACCAGATCAGTTTTTTCGATTAAGCTTTCTTCAAAAAAACGAGTAGCCAGGCGAGATGTGTGTTTGGGGTCGTTAAGTGTTCGTGTTGACTCCAAGTTCTTTTTTCTGAACTTATTGTCAAATTTTCGGTAAGAATGTTAATGGAAACATCCATACCAATAGTTTCGATCATCTCCATCAATCAAATTTCTCGGTTTGCAATAACTTTTTTTCTCATAAGCCGCTCAGCGTGTATAGAAACTTTGGGCTTTGGATCCGTATTGAGTCCTTTTCTTAAAGTTTTCTAAAATCTTTCTTTCCACTTCAATCGAAATGACATAGTTTTCATATATTTTTCGATACGTTTCACCATTCTTTAAATCATCTACAATTAAATTCCGAATTTCTTCAGTTTCGGTATTTTTTACTAAGAACGTAACAAAAAAATCATCATAACAGAAATTCACCTAATAAATAAAAATTTATTAAACCTGTTATGTTTTACTTAGAAAGGAATGAACCAAAACTAGTCTCATTGACGTGCAATCATAGGCTCACCACTCTCGATAAATATTTTTTCCGTATAAATAATAACTTCAATATTTACTCCAACTTTTTATTTACATAACGGTGCATCTTCATGATATACTTTATGACTTTATTCTTAAGCGAAAATGTAGGAAGTAAATGAATGCTCTGAGGTTTCATTTGATGCTGAGTGTATGCAATATTAACAAGAAAAATCATTAACTTTGGTTTTAGTACCTATTAAGAAAAGTTCTTTGAAGAACTTAATTTTGACTCGCCATTTTTTACGGAAGCTTTATGATAAAGTAAACCATTTCCACCGCTATTTTAGATAGTAATAATCCATGTCGATACCGTGAATATCAAATACAAAAGTTTTCCTCACAATCACTTAATTTCGGTTATTCGGTTTGTATGGCAGCTATATACTATAGTGATCGGATATCTACAGTTTCGTAAAATGAGTAAGTTCTTGTCGAGAAAGGAAGAAGGTTCAGATCAATATCTCAAAGACTCATATACCTTACCTTTCTTAAGTATAAAGTGCTAAATCTATATCCAGTTACCAATTATTTAAACTTAAATATTACCAAAATAATTTGTTTAAGGCCACAACGGCGTTCTTTTGTCTATATTTTGAAGGTGTCAAATAACTAAATACAACTAATACCTGCTGGCTCATAATCCAAATTTTACTTTTAGAAGCTGTTTAAATAAATTTACTACAATCCGAGAATTAAGAGAATATGATCAGGAAATATTTGGTATCTTTGGAAACCGAATATACGAGTATGTCATCAATTTGGATATACAATTGCTTTCGACTGCTTCTTGCATACCTCAATATTGCGAGGTATAACTTGAGCTGGCTGATTGTTAACATTTCGACTAAAATGTTTTGTTTTAAGTAAGATCCGAAAGTCTTAATTTAAGGCTAATGGAAATATTTTAGAGGCAGATGTCAGTTTAAAGTACCAACTAATTATACAAAAATCGAAATTAAACTTTAATCGTCTTTCACCTTCAATTTGTGTTAAGAGCCGTCTTATCAATGCTCGTTTCTAGTTCCAGCTTATTATCCTGACGGATGTAAGCGACAACCAACCAAACAGTTTACTAAAACGATCCTTTCATCGTCTCAGCAAGTTAATTTGTGCAACTATTGTTTTACTATTTTTCGTTGGAGAAACTGCTTAATGTTGATAGCATTCCGAACTTGTGTGTACATCACCTGTAACTGAAACATTCCATTTTTTACAAAATTACATATGTATGTACAAATGTAGTAGTTTCACAATTCATCTGACTTTATTATACATACACATGTCTACCATTTTATATTTAGCAACAAGAGATATCCCATCAAGTTCCATCAAGTCCCAAACCCTTTAAACCTTTTTGCTTATCGACTGCTGCTTGGTGTACGCATGTACTTATGAATAAAAAAGTAAGCTCTACTTTCAGTTCGTTTTTCAATCCTTAAATGTCATTACCATCGACCAAGCTTGGAGTAGTCGCCACAACGACAGTAACAGGGGAAGTGACATTAGCTTTCATACTTGGCATCAAGTGCATATTGCTGCAATTTTTTTCGAAGATACGGCAGATAAGGGGTAATAACTCTTTGACAGAACATGAATAATAATCCTAAATCTCGTGAGTCTCCGTAGGAATTACTTTAACTCGAATTATCCTCATTTCCTTTTAATCAGCTATAAGTCTGTAAGCCTAAATAAAAAGTACGACCACCTATAACCCTCTATTTTCACATTAAATCGTTAGCTCAATATAATCAGCGGGGCTAAAACATATCAGTCAGAATTCTACATCAGAATATATGTAGATGTTTTCCTTCCTAATCTACGAGCGAGTGTGTGAACTTTCTTACAGACAGTTCAACCTAAATGTAACAAGCTAAGCTAAAAGACAGAATTTTCAATTTTAGCTTTCGGTCTTAGCGTGTTGTCTCAGAAAGAATTCTAAAAGTTTTTATTTACTTCTGAATTTGCTAAATATCTATTGCCTATTCCTTACCATGCTCAACATAATCATGTTAGTATTATTTACTTATTATTGATAGTAAGGAAGATTACTTACTATTAGTTGATGAATGATCTCTTCACTTTCATAAGTATTTTTGGAAAATAAGATATCTTAATTTTTTATATATCTAGATATTTTTTGTCTTGGATGTCGCAGACGCACTGGTGCTTGTCTTCGACCTAGACTTTCTGAGCGCACGAGGTCTGTTATCGAACACTACAATTAAGGGAGAACTACATGAAAAATCTCACTGCTCCTCTTCTCCAGCAATTTCTCCGCATCTCTCACCTAAATACATGAACAAAGAAAAACCATCACGAGTGGCCTCTATGAAAGCAATTGAAAAAGGAGAAAATTTCGGTGTGCTTTTTCGAACCCCTTTTATACCAGCCTTTCCAGAGATTTAGAGCAGACTTCGTAGCAATACATCTGCCGACAATGTCCACGGGAGCTATATTTAAAATGCTTTTGTTTTGTGTACCGGATTTGCCAATGAGAGATAAAGTCACTTCCCAGTTGGAGACCATCGTGAAGCACCTTTCGGTTAGCTGGTAAATGGTGTTTAGAAATTTTCCTTTAACTACAAGAACAACGTTGGTCGCGTAGGCAAAAATCCTCGTATCGCCGTTCCCCGAGTTCTTTAAGTAGAAAGTTGATTATAGTACTACTAGCAGCGAGTAAAGAATTAACTTTGCACTATCCCATTCCACTAAAGAAGACGATTTATGAGGTGCTTCATCTAACACAATTCGGGTAGATAGGGGTCAGTCAGCTGCATGACACCTTGACCGATCGCTGCAGTTACGCAGGTATGATGCCATCAGGGCCTTTGGACTTAAATTGTTTGCATGAATTCTGCGCCGTTCATTCCAAAAATACAAGAAGGTAGTTTCTTCATGATACTCACGGTCTAACCACTAACCTTTATTTCAGGATTTTTCGCTGATGACAATCCCCTTCAAATCCGAAGACGGCACTTCATGAAGATCCCTTGGCTTTCCTCAAGTCAAACTTGTTTATAGCGGGCCCTGCCATATACAGCACTCAGTCGTCACTAGAGCTGATTCTGTGACGAACAGTCTTTTGCTCGAAGATTTGATCTCTTTTAGCTCCAATGTCCACCAAATGTGTTTCTATTTATATTTCTGTGTTCTCAGAGGACAAGAGCTTTCGCAAGTAGTCCTACTCACAACGCTGAAAACATCGATATGCTCAGCAATGGCACCCTCGGATTGGATTCCGTCCTTTTCGGGCTCAATTGAAAGAGTTGCTCGAAACTTCCTGCCACACAACGCAACTGGCATTTCTGAAGCTTTTATAGGATTTTATAAGATAGTGTAACGTCAAGGACTTCCGTACTATCAGCAGTTACAAACATGGGGAAGTCTTCCTTATTGCAAAGAGAAAGATTTTCACTGAGTACAAAATCAAAAACTTCCGATATGCCTAGAATAGGTATCCGAAGAGTAGGTATTACTCCTAACCTTTTGGCCTCTGTGAGAGCTCTCCTCAGCAGGTCCGGAGGTGGCTTGACCTCTCTGAGTAGGTATATGTTTGAAGTTGGCTAAAGTTGTTGAAAACTAATTTTTATTATGAAGCTCTAATCCAAGACAATTTTTCTGAAAAAATTCCTATTAACAAATTTAAATGTAAAAGTAGCATCATTTAGCGCTTCAACGTAAAAGAGTTTGCAGCCATTTACATCTTTAACGAAGTATACATATAAATTTGCACATCTTAGCATATTCGTATTTGGCTACAAGGACATTTAGGACATCCGATCTTACTTGTATAACGTCCCAAGACTATGTTTATATTCGATATATAATTAGTTCCCTGCAGTCACCATTAATTAATTCATGATATCTTATTAACTAGGTAACATACATTGAGAGTACAATACATGCAGTAGTAGACTTATACCACATAGATTCGGTTGTACGTCTGAAGAAATTTCCTAAATATTACTATATCTGTGCTAAACTCCTACTCAACCAAACCTAAACATAAATATATATATGAAAATTGTAGTTATGTTTAATATTTGTAGAGGTGTTCTCACTCTTGCATAGCAATATTCCATAGCACCAACATAAAGCTTTAAACTTCACACCTTAGGCATACCTCTACATATACGCATACGACTTCAAATACATATAAGTATTTAGATCGTCAACGCACACATGCATAAGAACTAATAACAGATTCACAACCATTGAATCATAAAGTAAAATGAGGAACTTAACTGGCACATTGGCTCCTGCTACTCCATAGAGTATATTCGTTCCTAAGAGCCAGTTGCATTGCTCGACTATTAATTGGGAAATATTATTATAAGGATAAGATTGTTGTCTCAAACCAAATGTGAATTTGTCGAAACAAGGATGCGCATTTTGCACAAAATTCCCGAAACCATTCATATTTTATGATAATGTGAAACTGTTCGAAGCTAACATTTTCCAGATAAAGTTTGCTTATACTTATCCACTGTCTATGTGCAGGTGCAGCATTTCGTCTGGAATTTCGACTATAGTGAGCTAAATGTTGTCTTCGAGCTTCTAGTGCATTGCTGGTTGATTGACGTAAACTTTGGATTGAACATAACCCAGAGAGAATATTATAGATGCGTGAAATAGCATTCTTGGCAGCCATTTGACATGGCCATTTCCTGAAATTAACAAGTCGCCACACTTTGCATGCAATGTGCCTACGGTTAGACGTGCCACAAGAAATTTGACAATTTTTTTTTAAATAAATAAAAAAAATATAAAAAAAAGAAATGTTGTGTCGTGGGACACCAGGTAGGAACGAAGTTCCTTCGGCTAATGTAGAATCGATACAATTTGCAAAAAAATTTTGCTGATTAGTTTTTTTTTTAAGTACAGATAAGTATTAAGAAAATTTAGTATTTCAAGAAATACTCGTAAAAAAAATTGTAATTCAAATTAATAACTAAAATAACAAAATAATAGTCAAGTTTGGTATTCCAAATGTGCATGCCTATAACTTGCCCAAGTAACTAAAAGAATTTCACATTTCCGAGTTCTGTACAATCGACTTGGAAGTTTTGAGTATAGGAGGTGTTTATACGCATTTCTTTGATTTAGGCGAGGCTTACTTTCACTGCAGTTTCTTGCCCCATTGATGGGTTTCTTTTTGCAAAGGTGTGTGTTATTAAACATCCATATAGTCTAGGTCTTCGAAACTTCTACTTTGACCCCAGCTTATTTCTCCCGTTCCGTTCAATACGATGTTAAGTGAATAATTAAGTCTAGATTCAGAAATTTCAAGTAAAAAATGTAAATTAATATTTTTAATATAATTTTTTTATTATTTTAACATTACAAGAATACATAACAAAATCTGAAAATAGGTACCGGGGTCTAAGTATACGGTTTTCTGGAGGCTTGAACAGTTTTGATTGGATTTAAACAATTCTTGATCATTAGGTGGCATGCACTAAAGATATTAATTGTGCAAAGTTGTATCCAGTTATATTCATAGCTAGGAGTACTTGATTTGTGTACTGGAAACTGAACGGATCAAGTGGAATTTAAAATTGTGCTGTATGGGAAGTAGGCATGGTTGTTGTTCGATTTCGTCCATTTTCACAATGTTACATAAGAATATAAGAAGAAAGCGACGTACTAAATTTTGTCGAAATCGGTGAGTCGTGTCCCGAGATATGAGATTACAACAAAAAGTTGGCGGTGCCACACTCATCGTCTAATTTTCAAACCGGTTCCCATAAAGCTTTCTCATACCACCCTGGTGGCCTCTGGTGTATTTAGTTATTAATTTATCGGGCTTTTAGTAGAAATGAGCGGGATTATCTGCCGATTTCGTTCACTTTTGGTCGGTAGAAGTTCTTATAAGATTTATGCTCAGAAAATTTGGTTGTTGTAGCTTAAGTGGTTTAAGAGCTATCTACATTATTAGACGGCGGGGCCACGCCCACTTTTTCAAAAGCTTGTGCCCACAGGTGCCCTTAGCTACTGCCATTCCTTGTGCTTACAGCTTCATATCTTAATTGAGCGCTGTTATGGAACTTTATATATTTTCGGTTAGTGGCGATTTGTATTCGGACAGACAGACAGTCAACCGAAATTCAACTTTTCTCTTCGTCCAGATCGTTTATATACATATATATAACCCTATATCTATCTCGCTTAGTTTTAGGTGATACGTACAACCTTTAGGTCAACAAAACTATAATACTCTGTAGTAACTGATTGCAAGAGTATAAAGAGTGCCAGCTAATACGAGTAATGTGTGCTGATAACCCACATCAGAGTAGACCGTCTTATTAAATCAATTAATTTTAAGGAGACCACTCTATTATCGAATGCATTCCAGAGTATAAAGTGTATTGAACGCATCTTGGAAGTCGATAAAGATGAGATATAGAGGGAAGCGTCATCATTTCATTAGTTTTTTCTCTACCGGAAACAAAACGCTTTCTGGAGTCTTAGTTAAACGCTACATTTTGAGGCATTATAACAAAAACTCAAACCATTAACCAACCTGCGCCAAAAAATGCGCAACAATTCAACTTCCATAAACGTACTTAGTGCAAGCACAATTCTCACCCAAAACTAATTTGCATATACAATTTTGCGAAACCTAAAGGTAGGCTATAACTAGCGATCTTACAGTCTTTTTCATACTTATTTCTTACGGTTTTACTATCACTTTTTTTCAGTTAGGTCCCGCAGCAAAATTCCTATCTCCTCCAAGCCTGCCATAAGGAACTTCGTTCCAAAAAATCGGCCCACTCCGAGATCAGCAGGGATAGTTGTCAAATTAATTGAAGTTTTTTTTTTTGAGGAAAAAAAAACAAAAAATGGCGAACTTCCAAAAAATGACGATTTTATTAAAAAACAAGTAAGGAAGGGCTAAGTTCGGGTGTCACCGAACATTTTATACTCTCGCATGATAAAGTGATAATCGACATTTCATTATCCGTCATTTACATATTTTTTTATTTTGCTGTAAAATTAATTAGAATTAAATTCTGAGAGATTTACCGATATTTTCGGTGAAAAATTAGGTTAGGTTAGGTTAGGCACTGAGTTCTTCGTGTTCGATATCAGGGACCTTGAAAAGTTATAGTACGATCACGACAATTTTTCCACAAGGGATACCTCAGATCAAATACCGTACTAGTGTAAAGTTTAATTCCGCTATCATCATTGGCTCCTAATGTATGTACATATGTATATATTATACAGAGAAGGCATCAGATGGAATTCAAAATAGCGTTATATTGGAAGAAGGCATGGTTGTGAACCGATTTCACCCATATTTCGTACATGTCATCAGGGTGTTAAGAAATTATTATATACCGAATTTCATAGCAATCGGTGGAGTAGTTCCTGAGATATGGTTTTTGGTCCATAAGTGGGCGACGCCACGCCCATTTTCAACTTTTAAAAAAAGCCTAGGTGCAGCTTCCTTCTGCCATTTCTTCCGTAAAATTTAGTGTTTCTGACGTTTTTTGTTAATCGGTTAACGCACTTTTAGTGATTTTCAACATAACCTTTGTATGGGAGGTGGGCGTGGTTATTATCCGCATGCTTTCATTTTTGGAACTGTATATGCATATGCCTCAAGGAAACGACTCCATATAGAGTTTAGTTGACATAGCTATAGTAGTTTCCGAGATATGTACAAAAAACAGTGGGACGATTTTGCCCATCTTCGAACTTAACCTTCTTATGGAGCCAAGAAATACGTGTACCAAGTTTCATCATGATATCTCAATTTTTATTCAAGTTACAGCTTGCTCGGACGGATGGACAGACGGACAGACAGACATCCGGATTTCAACTCTACTCGTCACCCTGATCACTTTGGTATATATAACCCTATATCTGACTCTTTTAGTTTTAGGACTTACAAACAAACGTTATGTTAACAAAACTATAATATTCTCCTTAGGCAACTTTGTTGCGAGAGTATAAAAATCACATAAAATTCACTTACTTATTCTTGTTTTATACGGTTGATTTTTTGAGGTTAGATTTTTCTGCATTAGTATTTGACAGATCACTTGGGATTTCAGACATGGTGTCAAATGAAATATGCTCAGTATGCTTTGACATTTCATCATGAATAAGACTTACTAACCGGCAAGCGCTTGCAAATCATTGAATTTTATTACCAAAATCATTGTTCGGTTTCGCAATGTGTTTCGGCGCGCTGTTTTGTTCAGCGATGAGGCTCATTTCTGGTTGAATGGCTACGTAAATAAGCAAAATTGCCGCATTTGGGGTGAAAGGCAACAAGAAGCCGTTCAAGAACTGCGCCATTTCATCCCGAAAAATGCACTGTTTGGTGTGGTTTGTACGCTGGTGGAATCATTGGCACCGTATTTTTTCAAAGATGGCTGTGTGGACGCGCAACGTTACGGGGAATGGCGATCGCTATCGTTTTTTCGATGCAAACAAACTTTTTGTTGCCAAAAATGGAAGACCTGAACTTGGTTTACATGTGTTTTCAACAATATGGCGCTACATGCCACACAGCTCGCGATTCTATGGCCATTTTGAGGGAAAACTTCGGGGGGGGGAAACAACATTCCATCTCAAGAAATGGACCCGTCAGTTGGCCACCAAGATCTTGCGCTTTAACGCCTTTAGACTATTTTTTGTGGGCTTACGTCAAGTCTAAAGTCTACAGAAATAAGCCAGCAACTATTCCAGCTTTGGAAGACAACATTTTTCCGAAGAAATTCGGGCTAGTCCGGCCGAAATGCTCGAAAAAGTTGCCCAAAATTGGACTTTCCGAATGGACCCACACCTAAGACGCAAGCCGCGGTCAACATTTACTGAAATTATCTTCAAAAGTAAGTGTCATGAC